>NC_051239.1:16958224-17215724 GCF_015220715.1 Pygocentrus nattereri
GACTCATGCAGGTGATTATACCTGTAAGGGAACACAGTCAACAGGCCGAATCTACACACACACCAGTGCAGCTGTTACACTGACTGTATCAGGTGAGTGTGGCGACTTTCTCACTTTATAATTATGAAGAGTTTAAAGTGCAGATCTGCATTACTACTAAATATCCTTCTGTTTAATTGTGATAATACAACATTTACAATGATTATAATAATAATAACAATAACATTAATACTACTACTAATAATATTAATAATAATAATTATAATAATAATAATGTCAATGGAATTTATTATTACTTTTTTTGTAAAATGTCATGTTAGCATAATGTGGTTACAGCTTTCGTTTATGGGAAAATTAAATGACTTAAAATTTAAAAACCTCCTTAATTATCTCATCATATCTCTAAATACATGTATATATGGACCATCCTACTGACATAGCTCGAAACACAGCTCTACAGTAAAACACTACTACCACTACTATTTGTACTGATGATAATAATAATAATAATAGTAGTAATAATATTAATAATAAATAATAATAATATAAACTAAAAAGAAGAAGAAGAAGAGGAAGAAGAGGAAGAATAGGAATAAGAGGAATAAGAAGAGGAAGAAGAAGAAGAAGAAGATGAAGAAGAAGAAGAAGAAGAAGAAGAAGAAGAAATAACATGTAGACCTTAGATATTTACAGGGAATATTGATGATCTATTTAAACCAAATCTGTTCATTAAGACAGAAATAATCTCAATACATACAAAATCATCATTTATACTGTACTGTCTATCAGTCGGTGTCTGTCCCAAATCCAAAGCCCTAAATTTCACCTTGTGGAAATGTAGTTTACTTTTTTCTTATTCTTAATGTAAATTGTCATTTTAAAGATGTTTTTGACTCATTTTATGAATTTTAAAGTGAAGCTGGAAGACTGAGATTCATCATAAGAGTAAGTTTGAATTAAAAACTGGTGCTCCACGTCACGTCACTACAGAACCACAGGTTTAGGTAATAGGCAGAACCTTATTTTAGCCACACGCCTACATTTGATAGACGCAAATAAGACTGAATGTCTCTTGCGATCATGCATTTGAATAAAATAAACATAATTAAGCTGTAGGGTCACTCAAATCAAAGGAAATCAGTCTAAAGTATGAATCAGTTAAAAGTCCATGCAGTATCATAAGCAGTGAAAATACTCAGAACAACGTTAGAAAACTACGTCTTGTTCAGGATCCAGAGGTTTGGTCCTCCAGAGAAAGTTTCAGTGATTTAAATGAAAATTAAGCATTATGGTGAATTCAGAGAATAAACATAATGAAACAATAATTGCTGTAGATCATGGGTGTCGTGAACTTCCACCCTTGAGAGTTCAGGTCCAACACACCTGGCTTTATTATTCAAATGTCTATGAAAGCCTTCATTAAGTATGTTAGACAGGGGCTGGAGTTAAACTCTCACGGATGGCAGATCTCCAGGGCCAGGATTAGACGCTGGACATCCTGTTCTACAGTAATTGTTTCTAGTGTTTTATTCTCTGAGTGCACCATGTATTTTATATCACATGATATACAGTTTTAAAGCGTGGAATCACATCTTATTGTAAAGAAGAATAATATTGTACTATATACAGTGCAGTGTAAAAGTCACAGGCATCAGAGAAAATGATATGGCGTGTTATTTGGGTGGTAAGTGTTTGTTTTCCCCAAATCACTAACAGTAGGATAAATACAGTTAAACAAATGACCCGTCAGTTATGACATGATGTGTTAACTGGACTATTTCTCAGATCTCTCCTGCAGGAAGTCCAGTATTTACCATTACCATCCAGTACCCTGTTTATCTAATCAGTCTGTCCTTAGGTTAAATCAGGTGCTGCTGAAGGAATTTAAGAAACCCACACAATGACTGAAGTGCAGCAAGAAGTCAAGCATCAGATTTCTTTTACATCAAACCTGCACAAAAACCAACTTCACAGCCAAACAATGTTATTTTTACAGCACTTGTCCTGTTTTTTTTCTATACTTGCATTCATGCCAATGTTATATAACAAACCAGTCATAGTTAATCTAAGAAACATTTAGTATGAGGTGCTAAAAGGTGGAAGAGCCTTAAGAGCTTCAGCTCATCTGACATGTAATAAGGAATAAACATGAGGAAGGACTTGCTAATGAATTAGTTGGATCAGGTTTGCTGGGAGTAGTGAAAACAGCAATGTGTGCAGGGTAGGTGGTTCTCCAGAAGCAGAGATGAGAACCACAGATGTACAAGATTAAAATCAGTGACATATTCAGCAATAAAAAAGTGAAGTTGATTGAAAAGCGACAAATTTGTTGGTCAGTAAATTATGTGTTGGTGGTGATGAAGGACTGGAAAGGGGCACTTAAGACGAAACTGTGTATAAACTTGTGTGACAGTTTTGGACACATTTATAAAGGTTTGTTAGAGTTTGTCTAAAGCCAGAAAGTGGAAGATGCAGAAGAGATATAGTGATTGACTTAGAAACACATCTGGAATAAAATTCTCTCTGTAAACTAACAGAGAGAAAGTTTTTAAATGCTGTCATGCGTTTTCAGAGAGAGTGAATAAGTTTTAAAAGGATTTATCATCTTTGAACAGAGAAACCAAAAGCTACAGTGAACGTCCAGCCAGCTGGTCATGTTTTCATCAGAGAGAGAGTCACTCTGACATGTGGAATAGAAAGTGGAGATGACTGGAATTATGAATGGTATAAGAATAATAATCTTCTCAGAGATGCTCAAAGGAAGAAATATGAAATCTCTAATATTGATCAGACTCATGCAGGTGATTATACCTGTAAGGGAACACAGTCAACAGGCCGAATCTACACACACCCCAGTGCAGCTGCTACACTGACTGTATCAGGTGAGTGTGGCGTCTTTCTCACTGTATTTCTATCATTAAGAGTTTAAAGTGTAGACGTGCTTTGCAACTATAAAAACATCATCCTGAAGTAAACATGTCAGCAATTTTGTCTTTATTATGTAAAGTTTCTCAGAAGCCTTAATGAGTTCATGTACAGTGCTGAGCCAAAGTCAGAGACCACCCTTCATTATTTAGTCTCCAGTCAAAACCATAAAACAGAAATAAAGCAGTTCTACAAGTTGGTCATTTTTCTGCACTGGAAAAAACAGAAACGTCCACACATTCCTGAGTTTTCTAGCTTTTCACTTGACAGTTACAGATCATTTAGAAAATCATGATAAAAGATCTTCTCATGGTCTGCACTAATTAACCAACTGCAAAAGTCTCATCTCCCTTTGTTATTGTTTCTATGTCCATCAAACTTTCAGCTCAGGCTGCTTTGTAACAGACTAGAAATTTCAGTAGTTCAGCAGTTATTTTTACAGGAGGTCTTTCAGGGGTCTTTAAAGAAGCAGTACAAAGAATGGCCTGTTAGTGTGCTTTAATATTTATCTTTACACACAATATTTTACTGATGAATGTGAGCACTGAACAGTCCTGTTTAATTAATAACTGTCAGCAGCCGAGTTATCAATCTGTCCAGTTAGTTAACTGACCTTCATATTGCTTTATAACCGTCTTTCTCCTCAAACGTCATATTAAAGTGATTTTTAGCAAATACAGTAATCTAGATCAGGTTCAGCATAATTCTGTCTGTTAATGGTTTTAACACTGAGCTGTGAGTGAATCTCCCACAGTGTTTAAGCCAAAAGCTTTTCAGCTTCATGAATGATATAAAAATCGATACCAACATCCAGATCATTAGGACACATTTGTGTCTGTCAGGCATCATCTGTTCCTCAGTTACACTTTTCCATAATTTATTGGCCTAATAACACTTTTCTTTTGATCTTCACACTGTTTCCTCTGTAATGATGACTGAAACAGAGGTGTGAAGGTACCATGTGTGGATGACCTTAATAAATTAAATTTTCCAAATTATGATGATAAATTTGGTGCATTAGAAACATTTCAGTCTTGATGGAGACGTTTATTCTCATGTGTCTCATCATGAGTAACTCAACTATCTGTTTTACCTTAAACATTAAACCAACGTGAAAGTTCCATCTCTAAATAACATAAAGCTGAAAGTCTAAATTCTATCAGCTGAACTTTGTTCTTCATCAGCAGTAAAAGTCAAACCTACAATCACCTCAAACCCTGAAGGAGCTGCATTGACAGGAAACACAGTGACTCTGTACTGTAAACTCCATCAGTCTGCTGGATGGACGTTTTACTGGTCCAAACACACACAGAGCTCTGAGAAGGAGACCATCACCAACGTCTACACCATCAGCTCAGTTAGTCTCTCTGATGGAGGTCAGTACCGGTGCAGAGCTGGCAGAGGAAACCCAGTCTACTACACACACTACAGTGATGCACTCTGGGTAAACGTTACTGGTGAGTAGGAGATTTTCACTCAGTGATACATTATAGTGCTGAAGGTTTACAGCACAGATAGGAGTAAATGATTAATATTACAGAAACATCTACTTAAAGGCATCATAAATCTGAGGGTCAGATTATATAGTAGTTTGGTTCAGTGTATCCAGACCACAAGCAGAAAATTATATATTTGCTCAATTTCTCTTTGTCAGATGTAGCTCAGGCAGTATTGAGTGTGTCTCCACAGAGCTGGTTGACTGAAGGAGAGTCAGTGACTCTAAGCTGTGAGGTTACAGGCTCCTCTACAGGCTGGACATTCAGCTGGTACAGAGCTGCTCTCTACAGACAAGGCTTAGAACAAATAAGAGACGTTCATGGCAATGTTCTGTATCATGTGGAGCTCCTGTCAGACAGCAGAAGAGAAGCTGGAGGCTCCTACACTCTCAGTCCTGCTGCTGTAAATCACACAGGAGTTTATGTGTGCAGAGCAGGGAGAGGAGAACCAGCCTATCAGACACAGTACAGCACTGCGCAGACACTGTGGATCACTGGTGAGGAAATATAGAAGTGAATATTTATATATATACTTACACTTAAGAACATATCCAGCATCAGGCTCCATGTGTATCTTGTGTGGATGTTCAGGTTCATCTCCTCCAGCCTCTCTGATCATCAGTCCCAGCAGAACTCAACACTTTAGTGCTGGCTCTCTCTCACTGAGCTGTGAGGGACAGAGTGACTCTACTGGATGGAGAGTGAGGCGATACACACACAGTGGGGAGGTGTCAGATTGTTCATCAGTTACAGGATCTACATGCAGCATCATCTCCCTCCACACATCCCTCACTGGAGTTTACTGGTGTCAGTCTGAGTCTGGAGGAGGAAGTGATCCTCTCAACATCACAGTGCACAGTCAGTCTCTGTTACTCTTACCAATAACAGGTTCAATACAGAAATATTTTAAAAGCTATTTAATGAATTAATTGTTAAAAATGTAAATACTTCCATACTAGATTAACACTTCAGTATAGGAGGATGTTATAAAGCCCTTATTACATCTTAACAAACCTACAGCTGATCATTAACTGGCTGCTCATCACTGCTTTATTATGCAGTAACTGAAGTGACTTAAGATCATTTTTATTTGTGTACTGTACATCATTTAGTGCCACAGCTCTCAAAATTTATTAATTTTATTTTTTAAGTGTTTCACTTTTGTGTGTCTGTATTATATTTTACCTGTTAGCTGCTTTTGTTTACATTTTAAAGCAACTGTCAGCCCAAGAAAAGTATTAAATATTAAAACGTCTATAAATAATCTTGTGTATAGTCAGTGAGTGAGTGATGGGTCTATATGAATGTACTTATTAATGAACTCTTTAATTAATCTTTGATTAAATACCTAAGTAGTTACATTGTGTCCCATCAGAGTTGATTATTTTTATTGTTTCTTATCAAAACAGGACTTTAGTGTTTCCTTTTGATTCTTAGTGAATTACCAACCTGATCTCGAACTCTAAAGTGCAGTTTCTAGTTCAAATGTAAATCTAAGAAGTTGTTACTTCACTCTGTATCACTTTCTCTCTCCTACAGATGGTGATGTGATCCTGGACATTCCTGTCCATGCTGTGACTGAGGGAGATTCTCTGACTCTCCGCTGTTTATTTCGCTCCACAAAGCCCTCAAACCTCACAGCTGATTTCTATAAAGATGGATCACTGCTCCAGACCCAGACGACAGGAGAGATGATCATCCGTACTGTCTCAAAGTCAGATGAAGGTCTCTACCACTGTAAACACCCAGAGAGAGGAGAGTCACCACAGAGCTGGCTCTCAGTCAGAGGTCTGCTGCTTTAACAGAAAATATCTAATCATTATAATTTATATTTTAATAAGAATGCCCTCAGCAGCCATTTCTATTCTACATTACAGTGATTATACTGTGTGTGTGTATCATGTTTGTCCCGTTCAGGAGCTCCAGTCTCAGCGTTCAGTCTGCTCAGTAGTTTAATGGCAGTGTCTCCATATTTGCTGGTGACCATCGTGCTCGGGGTCAAATGCTACAGAGCTTGAGGTAAAAACTCAGTCTTTTTGTGTTTCTTCAAAGTGTTAGTAGTGTTTGTTTTTTTGCTACTATATAAAATCTGATAAAAGACTAATGTGGATTGTTCATCATTACGTTTTTCACAGCTAAACCTGGTGAGCAGAGCAGAACATAAGCAATGATGGAAGCTGAAACATCTTGAGTGCTGAATGCCAGGTTTGTATATTGGAGTTACACTGATTAGAGACTAATAAGAAAAGACTAAGAAGTGTTTTACATAGACATCATTTCCTAAATACTTCAGGGCAACTGAAATGCTAACTTCTGCTCATCCTTCTTAGTTAATGTTCATTACATTCATCAAATAAAATGCTGCCGTGATGGTGCTGAATAATGAGGAGAGTTGAATGTGTGACTGTTTGTGTGGAGGATTAATGTTCTAAAGGCAAAAACTTTAAGAAATGTAAACTGAAACTGCAGAGCTGAGACCTCACAGCAGGGGGCGCTGTCACAGTATTATTCTTTTACAGTTTATCACACTTCAGTTGTCATTAGTTATTTAGTGTGTTGTTTACATCGATAGCAGTGTGAAAAAGCTTCACTAACAGAGATGAGACTCTCTCATTGTAGATATAATCCATAAATTAAAACAAGATTTGCTTCTACAGGAACTCCTGGTTTGGGTTTTAAGGAGTGAAGACAGAAAAGGACCTGAATACATTTAGACTGTCAGAATTATTTTTAGAAGAAGAAAACAATCTCTCATGCATTAAAATGTAAACCCTCTGTCTCTTTTTATGGTCCTTCATCCCTGCAAAATGTTATGCTTTTACTCTACAATATAAAAGACTTGTCCATTTTCCATTTAAACTAAGTGTTTATATAAATATTAAACATATTTTAAAAGTATCAAAATAAAATAAAGCAGGAAAACATTGTAATAATTTTTATAGTGTGATGGATTTGAATAATTTTTTTATTTTCTTTGGTTTTGTTTTGGTATTATTATATATTTTCCATTGTCATGGGTTTTGATGCTGAATGCGTTCTAATCTGCTTTTTCAGTTTTATCTTCTGGTCTTTTATCTTTTCCTCATATTCATGATCTAATGGTGACACAGTGCTATGTGGTCATATGTTTTAATGTTCTCCTTCTTGTGTTGAACCTCATTCATTTATTGTAAACTAACTGTGGTTCTTTTTTTAATGCAGTTAAATTACAATTATAATAAAGTGTTCATGAAAGAAAACATTGCTTTGATGTTTTATCTGGCTGAATTGATTCATCAGTGAAACCTTCTAGGCCTTCAGAGGAGTCCTAATGAATTCTGGGAACTGAAAAATACTCGTCTGTAATTTTTATGCATTTTTAAAAATTGTTGTATTTAAACTCTGCAATGATAAAACTCTGATTTTAATGTTAAGGTTTGGTTGGAAACAAAAGATGAAAGTCTTGAAAACAGAAAAAGACACTTTGTTCTCCTCTGTGAAAGTTCTGGCTGCACTCCAGCTCACCATCAGCGTTTCACCACTGCTGTGATACAAACCCAATTCCTAAAGAGTTGGGACAGCAAGTAAAATGTAAATATAAACAAAGCAGTGATTTTTAAACTTCTATAGCATTTCAATGAAAATAGCAGAAAGAAGAGATAAAATATTTTCTTAATATAAATACTGCAGTGATTTTTTGTACAGACCCAATTTTTAAAAAGTTGTGATGCTGTGTAAAATGTAAATAAGTGTGAATAGAAACAGTTTGTGATGATTTACAAATCTCATAGACTCGTATTTTACTCACAATAGAACGTAGAGCACATATCAGATGTTGAAGGTGAGACATTTGACAAATTCATGGAAAACAATTCATTTAGAACTTGATGGCAACAAGGCATCTGAAAAAAGTTGATGGTTTGGGGGAGCATTAGTGCACATGGCATGGGTGATGTGCACATCTGTGAAGGCACCATTAATGCTGAATGAAATATAGATGTTTTGGCAACATGAGCTTCCATCCAGACAACGTCTCTTTCAGGAAAGGCGTTCTATATTTCAGCAAGACAATGATAAACTACATACTGCATCCATTACTACAGCATGGCTTCACAAAGGAAGAGTCTGGGCACTGAACTGACCTGCCTGCAGTCCAGACTTTTCACCAATAGAAAACATTTGTCAGATCAAGAAAAGAGAAAACTGACAAAGAGGACTGTTGAGCAGCTTCAGTCCCACATCAGACAAGAACAGGACAACATTCCTCTAATAAAACTCCAACAATTGGTGTCCTCACTTCCCATACATTTACAGACTGTTGTCAAAAGAAGAGGGGATGCTACATGGTGGTAGACGTGGCCCTGTCCCAACTGTTCTGAGATGCGTTGCTGCCATGAAGTTCTAAATGAGTTAAAGTTTTTCTGAAATGGTAAAATTTCTCACTTTCAACATCTGATATGTGTTCTATGCTCTACTGTGAGTGAAATATGGGTCTATGAGATTTAATCATGCATTCTGTTTTTATTTACACTTATTTACATTTTACACAGCAACTTTTTTGGAAGTGGGGTTGTAAATATATGTTTCCAAATTTGATGCCTGCAGCACATCCCAACGTTGGGCTGCATAATGTAAGACTGGGAAGTTTGTGGAAAGATCGAAAATACCTGTTTTGAAATTTTCCACAACTCAACAGATAACAGGTGATGCTGTCATGACTGGATATAAAAGGATCTTCATGTAATATATTTATAATATATTATATTAAAAATAATTAAAATAGATTTTTAAAAATTCTTCCTCCTCCAAGCAATAGTTGAATTCTTCTTCTCCTCATTCACGCAGGGAAGGAATATGTAATTATTGATGGACTAAGAGATTTAGTTAGTCTGTTGTTTACCTCTTATTCAGGATTCTCTGGAGAATCTGTGAGGAAAGCTGTGAGCCGAGACACTCGGATTTTACTGTGGATGGAGCCACAGATGGGCTTTAAACACCGATGTTGGACGCAAATTTTCTGAATGACTAACTAAGACATTCTGTACAGAACTCATGGTTCTAAACAGAGCCATTCCTGCTACTAGAGAACCTTTGAAGAACCATCTTTTTTAAATGTTATCAGAACCAGTTGCCTATTGCGCCCTCATGTGGACAATTTAAACATGATCCTCAGCCTGAATGAAACTGGACATTAAATTACATGAATGTGTTTTTTAAACGGATCAGTCAGTTTTTTATTTGTTAGTTAATCATTTACTGTTAATCTATTAATCTTTCACATCCTTCACTAGTAGAACTGACAGATTTTGGCCTCTTGTAATTGTTCTCTGTTCTCCACTTTACCCCAAATGAAGGAAAACTGCATGTGCAGGGTGTGGAGTTTCATTTCACCTTCGAAATTACTTCAAATAACAACAACAACAACAACAACAATAATAATAATAATACAGTAATTTTATTATATTATTATTATTATTATTATAAGTGAATAGGCTCCAGCACCCCCCCCTCTGTGACCCTGATGGAGAAGCATCTTAGCAAATGGATGGATGGATGGATGGATGGATGGATGGATGGATGGATGGATGGATGAATGGATGGATGGATATTATAAGTGAATGAACGATAAAGAACTTACAGTTAGTGCTGTTTCTCATTCACTGCTCATATAGCGACGCTCTAAACACCTAAATGGCCAAATATGGAAGTGAGAGCTGTTTATATGGTACGGTGTGTGACGTCACCGCCGAACCTGACTGAGACATCAGCCAATAAAGCGCAGCCAGTGACTGTTTTCAGTCATTTTAAAGCACTAACTCTCATTTATTAGCTTTAGTTTTTCTGCCATGAACTAAAAACACATAAATGTGAGATTTCAAACAAGAAGTGTGTTTTGTAAAATCTATTCCTCCCACAGAAAAGTAAAGAACATCAGAGAAAGAAACCTTAAAAAGTGTTTTAATTCAAACTTCATTCAATATTATGAATGTGTTACTGTAATTAACCTAATTAACAGCCCAGCATAGAAAACAGAAATATTATACTGTTAATTAATGTTCAATAAAACTGAACAGTGAATATTCTACACCTTGTAGCTCTGCAGAAACCTGGGAATTTGTGTGCAGTGATGAGATTTCTCTTAAAATGATTTAAACCTTTAGGCTCACACTCTCACTGTAGGTTTCAAACGGTCTTGCTTTTTTTTTACAGGAAAGTGATTTGATATGTTGTAGATTAATAATAACGCAGTGTTTTCTCTTGTTAAACATGCCATGGTGGTTGTTTTTTTGATGGACGCTGCTGAGCTGATTCATGCGCGTTACAGTAGCACTGCAATTTCCCCCTGGGATCAATAAAGGAATCTGAATCTGAATCTGAATCAACTATGTGGTTATCATTATTTTTCACCAGGTGGCACCAAAGCATTACATCAGCAGATAATATATCAGCAAAGATAATCAGCAGATTATCTGTTTGTTTCTATTGGTTGAAACTGAATACGGGCTTCAAAATTCAACATGTGGAGCTGATTGCAGTCACAGTCATATAATAACAGTGTTATTATAGTGTTACTGTGTTACATTTCTAAAATATACAGTACCACAAATACTAAAGAAAAGGTAACGTTACTTTCAATTTTATTCAAACTGCTGACATAACATCCCAGATAGCAGACGGTTCTGGGCCACACTTGGCACTATCACACCACACTTTGGCCAAAAGTACTTTTCATGTGCAAGTTCATCATTTTTGAATGGGAAGCCAGCAACTAGGTTATAACTAGGTTAACAACTAGCAACTAGGTTAACTAGAACAGAGCTCGTTTACATATTTCAGTTTTAAAGATACTATAAAACAACAGCCTGTTGAATTCTGAGGGACAAAGTGGTCATGTAAAAATTATTTTAGACTGTTTTTGATATGTTGGAAGTCATCAGTGGACCTCAAGAAAAAAAAAATACATGAAAATGGGGACTTTTGGACTTCCAGTTTCGGGCAGTATGGCGTAGGTTATGGAAAACGTGAACTCCGCAGAGCGAGGTTGTTTATTACTTATGGTGCACTGTTAATTTCCTTTTTTTCATAACTGAGCCTTGGTTTTAGTCTACTCACCCGTTTTGCTGTGTCTGTTTTCGTCGCCATGCCACCTAAAGCGAGTAAAAGTTTGGCTTCCTCTCAGCCTCTCATCGGCCCCGCGCTTACTGCGGCCTCCTCGGCCTCGGGCGCTGCGTCCCCTCCGAGAAAGAAGCCCGCTTCCCCCGACCTCGCCAAAGAGCTCGCAGCTCTAAAATCGGACATCATACAAGCGGTGACCTCGGAGCTCACGCGTGCACTTACAGCAGAGTTCCACTCTATCTCCAGGGATTATCATTCCAAACTTCAGACGGAGCTTCAGGAGATGAAATCTGAGCTTCTCCGAGACAACGCGTCGCTGAGGTCGTTGAAACCTCCCTGTCGGCACTCTCGGATGAGGTTGTGGGACTCAGGGCGAGAGTTGAGTCCCTTTCCAGTGAGCTCGTCAGAGTCGATGCTAAATGCGAGGACCTGGAGGCTCGTTCGCGTCGTCAGAACATCAGGATTATCGGCGTGCCGGAGGGTGATTCATGATTCACTTTGTCCAACTCCAATGTGTCGGAGCTTTTGAGGGAAGCCCTCTCTTTGGAAAAAAGCCCACTTGTGGACAGAGCTCGCCGTTCTTTGGCGCCTCGGCCAAAACCCGATGGGCCTCCTCGTCCAATAATAGTGAGGTTACACTATTTTGAGGACTGTGCTCGGATTCTCAGAGAGGCAAGGAATCATCCGCGAATCACTTTTTCTGATATGAATCTCTCCATCTACCCTGACCTCACCTCCAAAGTGGCCAAGGCGAGAGCAGCCTTCAACACAATCAGAAGAAAACTTTGTTCAATGGACGGGGTCAAGTACGGTATGTTTTACCCAGCTCGACTTCGTATTACATACAAGGGCGAATCGCGGGAGTTCACTTCTCCTACTGAAGCTGAGCGCTTCATTTCTACAATGCCTGGGTGACTGACGTTTCTCTCATCCTGCCTTTTGCATACATCCTCTCCATGCCTTGCTTTTTGAAAGTGAATAAATATGTGGATGGAGTGGGGAAGGGAGAGGGGAAATAAACATAAATAGGTACATAAATAGTGATAAATATAATTACAACGGAAATTAATGGAAATGTTTGAGAAGAATAATTGATTGAATGGGGTGCACCATGAGACACTGTTTGTAATATGTTGTAAATTTGCTTGTTCTGTGGGGTTTACTAAAAGTCTGTACTTGCACTGAGCTGTTCTTTCGGAAGTGTTGTTCATTTGGGATTGACTCCCGTTGGAGTCTGTTTGGAAGTAGGGTGGGGGGTGGGAGTCATGCTTTGGATGGGTGGGTTGATGTCCCCTTTTTTTTTTTTTTTTCTTTCCTCTTTCCTCTCAGTTGGCCTGTACGATGGTTCACATTTATTGTATGATAAATGACTGGTCCTAATTTTAAGACAGTGTTAGGTGAGTTCCCTTTATGTTTCTTGACTTGGAATGTTAGAGGTTTAAATAATCCACTTAAACGGTTGAAGATATCTAATCACTTGAAACATTTAACTGCTGATGTAGTATTTCTACAGGAGACATACCTTAGGAATGAGGATCATCTTAGATTGAAATTCTCTTGGGTTGGTGAGTTCTTTCACTCTAAATTCAATTCTAGAACCAGAGGAGTTGCAATTTTGATTAAAAAGGGAATTCAGTTTGTTCCTGGGAATGTTGTTGCAGATGTGAATGGCAGGTATCTGATTGTGCAAGGTCATCTATTTAATACCCCTGTGTTGCTTGTGAATGTTTATGCCCCCAATTTCGACAATCCAAACTTTATGACAGGATTACTCAGCTCGATACCATCTCTGAATACTCATTTCTTGATACTTGGTGGAGATTCTAATTGTGTTATTGATCCAGTTTTAGATCATTCAGCCCCTCCCATGATAACCCGCTCTGCTACGTCTCAAGTGCTTTTTGATTTCTTAACTGACAATGCTATTCTTGATCCTTGGAGAGCTCATAATCCTAGTGCTAAAACATTTTCTTTCTATTGTCATCCACATAAAACATATTCTCAGATTGATTTTTTTTTTTGATAGCTTTCTCTCTTCAAGGGTCATGTCATCTAATTACCATCCTATTGTGTTGTCTGACCATGCCCCCTTAACTGTCAATGTGAAGTTATCTAACCGTCCTTCTGTCCCACCACCCTGGAGATTTAATTCGCTGCTGTTGTCGGATCCTGCCTTCAATTCATTTATCAATTTTTCTATAGACGATTTTATTATCAACAACAAAAATGATTCTACATCAGCTTCTCTTTTGTGGGAATCCCTTAAAGCTTATTTACGAGGGCAGATTATTTCCTACGCTGTCTATTCCAACAAGATGCAGAAACATGAAGTGCAGGATCTGATGACTGAAATTGCTGAGCTTGATAGACTCAATGCACTCAACCCAACTTTCGCTTTGCAGAAGCGTCGATCTTCAAACTAAATTTGATCTTCTTACTACTTCCGGTGCAGAGTGCCTCCACTTACATGCGCGCAGCAGTTACTATGAATATGGTGACAAAGCCTCTAGGTTATTGGCCCATCAGTTAAAAAGACGTGCAGCTTCTCGATCGATTTTTCAATTAAATGGTCCGGGGGGTGAGCTGTGTTCGGATCCACTGTCCATTAATGCAGTTTTTAAATCTTTTTATTCAGAACTTTATCAATCGGAAGCTGCGTCTGACGATGAGGTGTCTGCCTTCTTGGATGGCTTAGAGTTTCCCATCATGGATCTACCAGATGCAGAATCTCTTGATTCACCTCTGAGCCTAGAAGAAATTGGGATTTCTATTAAAGCTATGCAGACAAATAAGGCTCCTGGTCCAGATGGGTTCCCTATTGAATTTTTAAAAAAGTTTATTGACAAATTGGCTCCTGTTCTTTTAGCGGTTTTTGAGGAGTCTTTATCCTCTGGAACTTTGCCACACACGATGACTCAAGCTTCTATCTCACTTCTTCTTAAGAAGGACAGGGACCCGGATTTCTGTGCATCATATAGACCTATTTCTCTTTTGAATGTACATGTAAAGATTTTGGCCAAGGCTCGGGCATTGAGACTGGAGCGTGTTCTGCCCGGGGTTGTTTCACATGATCAAAATGGATTTATTAGGGGGCGTCAGCTTTTTTTCAACGTTCGGACGCTTTTGAATGTTATATTTATGGAACATTCTTGTTCTTTTCCTGAATTAGTTATTTCTTTAGATGTAGAAAAAGCGTTCGACAGAGTTGAGTGGAATTTTTTATTTTTAGTGCTGCATAAATTTGGATTCGGAGATAAATTTATTTCCTGGATTAGACTTTTATACACTGCTTCCCAAGCTAGTGTGCATACAAATGGTGTCCGCTCTGAGTATTTTTCGTTGAAGCGTGGGACAAGACAGGGGTGCCCATTGTCACCTTTATTGTTTGCTTTAGCTATTGAGCCCTTGTCTATTGCTTTGAAATCCCATCCACTTTTTCGGGGTATTGTACGTGCTGGTGTCGAGCTGAAACTACTATTGTACGCTGACGATCTGTTATTATATGTGACTGACCCCGCTTCATCTCTCCCATCAATTCTGTCTCTGCTAAACACATTTGGCTTAATTTCAGGATATAAAGTAAATTTGCAGAAGAGTGAGTGTTATCCAGTCAATGCATTGGCCCTGACATTTAACTACTCCACTATACCATTTAAATTGGCTCCAACTGGTTTTAAATATCTCGGGATAAATGTTTCTCGCACCCTACCATCTCTTTTTTGCAATAATTTCACTTCTTTATTGAATAAACTTAAATTGGACTTGCAGAGGTGGAAATCCCTTCCCTTGTCCTTGTTGGGCAGAATTAATGCTGTAAAGATGAATGTCTTGCCTAGATTTCTTTTTTTGTTTCAGTCTATTCCTTTATATTTACCTAAAAAGTTTTTTAAAGATTTGGATCAGCTTATTATCTCTTTTATTTGGAATGGCAAGCTTCCCAGAGTGAGTAAATTAATATTACAGAGATTCAGATCTGATGGAGGCCTCTCCCTTCCCAACTTCTCACTCTACTATTGGTCAGCACATGTTCATAAAATACTTAATTGGCTTCACTCTCCAGAGTTGTTGTGGTGCAGATTGTAGACTCAAACTTGTGTCTCATCTTCTCCACTTGCTCTACTCACCTCTCCCTTACCACTTAAGATTAAAAACTTTTCCAAAAATCCAGTGGTGATTTCCAATCTTCGTATTTGGTGTCAGTTTAGACGCCATTTTAAATTCTTAACACCTTCTTTGCTAATGCCTATTTTGAATAATCATTTATTTTCCCCATCTCTTTCTGACACTGCCTTTCTTACTTGGCACAAGAGGGGTATAACATCTTTTGGTGACCTTTTTAAAGATGGGACCTTTTGCACCTTTGCCCAACTGGCTTGTGAGCGTAACCTTTCCTCTTCGCATCTGTTTCGGTATTTCCAGATCAGACACTGTGCCTTAGCTCTCTTCCCTGGCTGCCCTATAAGGCAGCCTTGGGATGATTTATTGTCTTTAGATCCTTCCAATAAATCGCTTATATCTAGAGTGTATTTGATTCTTATAAATTTAGATGTACCTGATGTGTGTAAAATTAAATGTGCTTGGGAAAAGGAGTTGGGCATTTCTCTTTACGATCAATGGTGGGTTAGAGTGATTAATGTGGTGCAGTCTTGTTCACCCTGCGCAAGACTCCAATTCATTCAGTTTAAGGTTTTGCATAGAATGCACCGTTCAAAATTTCAATTATCTAAATTTTAACCCAACTTAGTCAATGATCAGTGTGATAGGTGTTCAATTTCTCCTTGTAATCTGAGTCACATGTTTTTTTATTGCCCAGTCTTGCAGAGGTTTTGGAACTGTTATTTTGATATCATGCCCAAGGTTTTGGAGGTGGAAATAGATATCTGTCCTATGGTGGCAATATTTGGCCTTTCTCTTCAATTACCCTCACTTACTCGAGGGCAAGCACAGGTTTTGGCCTTCACCTCCTTACTGGCTAGACGCTGTATTCTTTTTCTATGGAAATCTTCAAAACCTCCTTCTCTTGCTTTTTGGCTTCAAGATGTACTGCAGTTTCTCAAAGTGGAAAAGATGTCATGTACCCTGAAAGGTAACACCGCCTCATTTTACACCAAGTGGAACTCTTTCCTTTCCTATGTTGATTCGCTTTCAACATTGCCGGCTGACTGAACTTGAAGGACCACTATAATTCAGATTCATTCACAATTGTGTGTTGTTGTTTTTTTTTTAGTTATTTACTATTATTATTATTTATTTATTTAATTATATATATTTTTTCTCCTTTCTGTGCATTTTAGTTTTGATTTTTATTTATTTATTTATTTATTTATTTATTTATTATTAATATTATAATTTTTTTTTTTTTTTTTTTAAAGACTCAATTCATTATGTTATTCAGTTTTGCTCCTCTGTGGGTTGGTATGATTGGGGGTGGACCAAAATGTTTGGGGGAGAAAATGGGGAAATATTTTGAGCATAGACAGTGCTGTTCTCTATTTTCTTGTAATTAATGCTGTGATATGTTTGCTTTTGGCCTTGCTCTTAAAAGAAAAAAAAAAAAATGAAGAAAGAAAATGGGGACTTTAACACAATTTAGGCAAAAAGTATGGAATCAGAATGTTTATTTCAAATGAAACCACCATGTGCTCACCATGAAATCTGGACAAAGAAAACTGTGTACCCTGCCCGGGATAGGGTCACCAGGACCTATCACTGGAGCCAGGCCTGGGGGTAGTGTTCCCTAGGCAGTGTGAGATTGCAGGGGGGCCCTTGGTGGCCTAGGCTCTTGCAGCAGAAACTGGCTCTGGGCACATGGAATGTAACCTCACTTGGGGGGTAAGGAGCCGGAGCTTGTGCGGTGTTGAGAGGTACCAACTAGATATAGCTGGGCTCACAGTGTCACAGTGTCACCCACAGTGTCGGCTCTGGAACCAAACTTCTTGATAGGGGTGGGTCCCTCTCCTACTCAGGGGTTGCACAGGGTGAGAGGGCGTGAGTGGGGATACTCACGAGTCCCCAGCTAGCAGCAGTGTTGGAGTTTGTCCCGGTGGACAAGAGGGTTGCCTCAATGCAAATTAAAATCGCAGAGAGGAAAACTCTGACTGTTGTGTGTGCTTAAGCACCAAACAACAGATCAGAGTATTTGGCTTTCTTGGAGCAAGTGGGCAGGGTCCTGGAAAGGCTCCCACCTACAGACTCCATAGTCTTACTGGCGGACTTCAGTGCTCATGTAGGCAATGACTAGGAGACCTGGAGAGGCGTGATTGGGAAGAACGGTTTGCCCGATCTAAACCCGAATAGTGAATTGTTATTGGACTTCTGTGCCAGGCATGGATTATCCATAATGAACACCAAGTTCAAATGCAAGGATGTTCATTAGTATGCATGGTATCAGAGCTCCTTGGGGCAGAGGTCAATGATTGACTTTGTTGTATTTGATAGGGTGAGGAGTTTGGCCATTCAGGAGGAGCGTGGAGTACAGCTACTACTCCTCCGCATTGAGAGGAGCCAGCTAAGGTGGTTCAGGCATCTGATTCGGGTGGCCCCTGGACGCCTCCCGGTGGGGGTGTACCAGGCACAGCCAACCGGAATGAGACCTCGGGGTCGTCCTAGAACTTGCTGGAAGGATTACATCTCCAAGTTGGCCTGGGAGAGGCTTGGCGTCCCTGGGAATGAGCTGGAGGAAGTTGAGGGGGGCAGGATCACCTGGGAATCTTTGCTCTCACAAGTACTACCGCGATCCTATCTGGATTAAGCGGTTAACTATGATGATGATGATGATGATAATTAAACCAAAAGAATTTTCACTGATATATTCCTTTTTTTCCTTTTTCACTTTCATTGTCCTTTATCCACTGTTGCGGTCGTTTTACTGTTGTAATTATCTTTTATCTCCTGCCATTGTCTTTTTCTAACACATTGTTGTTCAGCTGCTGTTGTTGTCTTTTTTAGAGTCATTGTCCTTTTTTCGCCATCGCTGTTCTATTTGCATCTTCATTGTCCCTTTTCTATTGCTCTTGTCCTTCTTCCATGGCTATTGTCCATCTTCCACTGCCCTTATTCATTTTATATTGTTGTTGTCCTTCGTCAGTTGTCACTGTTCTACTTCCAGTAGTCTGTGGTCACATGGAAAGGTGTTTTTTGTTGCTGTTGTCTTTGTTGGTGTTTTTATGCACTCTCCTCATCAGCCCTTCATAACCTGAAATATAAACCAAAAGACCATGCATTAGACTCTCAAGCTTAGAAATCTGGCAATTTTTAATCTTAATCATTATTTCCAGTTTACTTACAGCATGTATGCTTCCTCAATTGTCATATTTTAGGTTTACGGCTTCTTCTTCTAACCTCCCTGGATAACCTATTCCTAGTTCTGGATGGTGAGCTGAAACCACTTATGCCGCATGAACTGCTGCAAACTAGGCCTTGAGGAAGGGATCTGCTCCAAGCTCCAGCCAATCAGATTACAGCATTCTGTGCAGGTTGACGGAATTGGATGGCAGAGAGATGCTTAACCACGAACTTTCAGATTGTAAAGGTATACATTTAGGGTTGTCTGGCCTCAAGTGTAAATTCTTCTAACTATCAATTATGTGATCAATTTTCCTTCCGTCAAAAGGATGCCTTGTTTACCCAGACATTCCCATTTGTCTTACCCTTAGACAGGCCATCCTTGAAGTTCCAAATCCCTTTGTCCACGGAGGGAAGAAATCCACAAACCATCCTGAACAATAGGACACCAAGGGACCACACTGTTGCAGGTTCAGCCTGATGCTTCCCTTTTGCAGAAAACTCAAGAGGGTAGTAAGGAACCGTGCCTGAGAACATAAACAGAGAAAGAGCACAGCTGAGCACAATAATTTATTTAATAGCTAAGTGGCTATAGGACATGGTTCACCTTCACATCCTTCTTAGATGTGAAGCTCAACTCCTTCACCTTTAACTAAAGATTTTCCACAGAGGGAAAGTGTTGAATTTTTACCTGTGTATCTGTGATACTCCATCGTCTTGATCAGGTCTCCACAGCCAAAGTCAATAAGCTTGACCTCTAAGGTGTCCATCTTGATTAGTAAGTTTTCTCCTTTGATGTCCTGATGCAGGACACCTCGCATGCTACACTGGCTCACTGCCTCCACAGCTTGGACCATTATGGCTCGGGCCGTCTCTTCCTCCATGCAATTTCCATGACTTTTCAGGAATCTTTTTAAGTCGACGCAAAGGTCAGGGTGCTCCATAATGAGGATGTATCTCTCAGGCTCATCAAACTACTCGATTAGCTGTATTATGTTCTTGCAGACGGGTGGCTGGCTCATTATCTGCATCAGAGCCACTTCCATAGGCACGGCCTTGGACTCCACAGGCTGCAGGACAGTAGATAGTTAGATGGTGAGGAGTGAAGAACATGGCGAGAAACTCATTGGCTTGGTTTGATACCATTACGTGTCAACGTGTTAAGTAGGTGCACTTACGCTTTGGAGATATCGGTCTGTTTTCCTCTTGGAGACAATTTTAATGGCCACCTGCACACAAAGACAAAAGATATTAAGATTATTAGCGGTGAAAGAAGAGAAAGGAAAATAATGACCATTAGAATGAAATCTGAGGAACCTGTAGGCCATCAGAAACCCGTTTTCCTTTGAAGACAGATCCAAAGCCTCCTTCACTCAGTTTGTCTTCAACTACATAGCGGGATTCAAAGGTGTCTATGAAAAACAAAATTACAAATGTGCGTCAGCCAACTTTAGATCACTGATCAGGGGTTTACCAATCAAACTTACTGATTATGAAGGATGCAGAGTGAACTTCATTTAGATAATTACAGCTCTCTTAGAATAAAGTGAAATTAGTTGGTCATAGTACACAGTTGTCTGGAAGATGGACTGACCTGGCTCGGTGGCTTTGTTCTGTGTCATTGTTGATGTCTCAGGTTGGTTCTCTGGCCCCTTCCTCTTCTTCCCTGCCGGAGCTACAGTGTCAGGAATCTTGCTTGTTCCCTCTTCAGCATTCTGGTTGTATCCCTCATCACCTCTCTTCCTCTATCCTTGTGTAGCTTCTAAGTACAGGATGATTTTTTGAATATTGAATATTTAATGTTCTGGACCTGTTACTTTACCCACAACTTGATCTACAGCTGGACCCACCACTAGAGTGACCAGATCAGAATTATTCAGTTGTAGGACAACAAAGCATCTACGATAATACTGTAGAATTGTTGGGAATTTGACTATTTAATATTATTTCATAGAAAATGAGCTGAACATATTTGTGCTGCTAGATTGCATTATATTTACTATTCTTATTAAGGAATTTAGTTATATCTAAACATGCTCGTATTGTGCTGCTGAGTTCTGCTCCATCATCTTCTGCTTCCACTAAACAAGATTATAATTCAGACAAATTAGTCTTGAGCTGCTTTGCTGTTTGTTTCTTATCGAACTGATTCTCACCTAAATGACAAAAGTTTTAAGTATGGAATCTTGTGACATCACTCATCTATTATGACATCATAATTAGTGCTCCATTTTAATGCACGTTGCCATGGTGCTAAACAGCAGACAGTGTGTGTGTGTGTGTGTGTGTGTGTGTGTGTGTGTGTGTGTGTGTGTGTGTATACTTCTCAAAAAAGTGGAACACTCAAATAACACATCCTAGATCTGAATGAATGAAATATTCTTATTGAATACTTTGTTCTGTACAAAGTTGAATGTGCTGACAACAAAATTGCACAAAAATCATCATTAACATCAAATTTATTAACCAATGGAGGCCTGGATTTGGAGTCACACACAAAATTAAAGTGGAAAAACACACGACCGGCTGATCCAACTTTGATGTAATGTCCTTAAAACAAGTCAAAATGAGGCTCTGTATTGTGTGTGGCCTCCACGTGCCTATATGACCTCCTTACAATGCCTGGGCATGCTCCTGATGAGGTGGTGGATGGTCTCCTGAGGGATCTCCTCCCAGACCTGGACTAAAGCATCTGCCAACTCCTGGACAGTCTGTGGTGCAACGTGACGTTGGTGGATGGAGCGAGACATGATGTCCCAGATGTGCTCAATCAGATTCAGGTCTGGGGAACAGGCGGGCCAGTCCATAGCTTCAATGCCTTCATCTTGCAGGAACTGCTGACACACTCCAGCCACATGAGGTCTAGCATTGTCCTGCATTAGGAGGAACCCAGGGCCAACTGCACCAGCATATGGTCTCACAAGGGGTCTGAGGATCTCATCTCGGTACCTAATGGCAGTCAGGCTACCTCTGGCGAGCACATGGAGGGCTGTGCGGCCCTCCAAAGAAATGCCACCGCACACCATTACTGACCCACTGCCAAACCGGTCATGCTGAAGGATGTTGCAGGCAGCAGATCACTCTCCACGAAGTCTCCAGACTCTGTCACGTCTGTCACATGTGCTCAGTGTGAACCTGCTTTCATCTGTGAAGAGCACAGGGCGCCAGTGGCGAATTTGCCAATCCTGGTGTTCTCTGGCAAATGCCAAGCGTCCTGCACGGTGTTGGGCTGTGAGCACAACCCCCATCTGTGGTCATCGGGCCCTCATACCATCCTCATGGAGTCGGTTTCTAACTGTTTGTGCAGACACATGCACATTTGTGGCCTGCTGGAGGTCATTTTGCAGGGCTCTGGCAGTGCTCCTCCCATTCCTCCTTGCACAAAGGCGGAGGTAGCGGTCCTGCTGCTGGGTTGTTGCCCTCCTACGGCCTCCTCCACGTCTCCTGGTGCACTGGCCTGTCTCCTGGTAGCGCCTCCAGCCTCTGGACACTACGCTGACAGACACAGCAAACCTTCTTGCCACAGCTCGCATTGATGTGCCATCCTGGATGAGCTGCACTACCTGAGCCACTTGTGTGGGTTGTAGAGTCCGTCTCCTGCTACCACGAGTGTGAAAGCACCACCAACATTCAAAAGTGACCAAAACATCAGCCAGAAAGCAGAAAGGTACTGAGAAGTGGTCTGTGATCCCCACCTGCAGAACCATTCCTTTATTGAGTGTGTCTTGCTAATCGGCAATAATTTCCACCTGTTGTCTGTTCCATTTGCACAACAGCTGTGAAATTGATTGTCAGTCAGTGTTGCTTCCTAAGTGGACAGTTTGATTTCACAGAAGTTTGATTTACTTGGAGTTATATTGTGTTGTTTGTGTTCCCTTTATTTTTTTGAGCAGTGTATATATATATATATATATATATATATATATTATCAATAGAATGAGAGGAGTGTGTTATCGTGAAATAGCATCACTGCTGTGATTTGGTCAGTCAGGAGCCGAAGGCATTATTAATATTTTAAATAAGCGATGGTCAGCAATGGTCATGGCAAAACGTTAAGTAAATTAAATAAAAACACAGCTGGTCTCCCGATTTTATTATTATTTTTTTTACTGGTTGATTTTGATACTCCTGCTTTAGAGTATGGTGTCTCTGCCAAGTAACCATTGATCGTACCTCACTACATACTGCGGACATTTCATGATGTTTTTACATATAACGTAGTTTCTTGATGTATAATAATGAACATGCCATAATAAAGCACCATTTAATGTAAAAACTGTCCTTTATGAGTATTTTTAGTAACTAGCTAGCAAATCTGTAACTATTGAGTCTTCCTTTGATAACTTCCTGTGTTTAGTGCCCACCCCTAATTCTCCAGTGATATGAAGCTGAAGTCAGTTATTCTCCAGCTTCGTGTTTGAAATGGTGATGCGGTGCCTCTGGTGTCAGAATTGCTGCACATTTTATTGTGGATCAGGAAATTTAGCCAGCTAGCTATTACATTAGACCTCATGATCACCTTATGCTAGTAGTTACAATTTTAATTTGTATTAAGTAAAATAAAATAAAATTTGCTGTTATAAACTGAATGTCAATCCTGTGAATAGATATTAATCAAATGAGAAAACTAATTAGACTGTGAAAGAATGTGTTGTGTGTGTGAACAATCATCTCATCTAAATGCTGTTTTATGCTACATTAGTAGGGTCATTTGAAGTGACCTGTAAAACAGTTAAATAAAGAGCTCAAAGTCCAGAGTTCAGCACTCCACTTTATAATATACGTGACCTAATTATTTAGCAGAGGACAGAAAACCTCAAGCACAAAGATATAAGACTGTGGGAACATCTCACTAATCCTCTTTCTGTAGTCTGTGAGTAAAATGTCTCAGAGGCCTGAGACCAGAGAGCAGTTAGAGACGTGTTTGTGGTCTGACTTTTATTCTAGTAAAACTGCAGTTGTGACATCAACCAAATGAGGAGCTGAAACCCAATAATATTCTTTTATAAGTCATAATTACTGCATATTTTCTGTAAAGCTATGAAGTCATATTTATTACAAGACAGTCTTTCATTCACTACTTTTATATCCATACTGATCTTCATCTTCCAGGGTCTCCTCATGTCTTTCCTTACAATCTAAGCACAGCCATGATGCTGGGTCTCACCACTTTGGTGTCTTTGCCCCAGAGAGGTGGACTGAACTTTCCCCTGGACTCTGCACTGCAGTCAGTTCTCACGCTCAGTTCTTTCCCCTGTGGTCTACAGACTCGTATCTTCAGGTGTTACTTATTTTTACACTCATTCACACCAAAGATGTGCAAGACACCCACTTATACCCCCCGCCCATGACAGACCCTGGTGTGTGAACTTTATTCTAGTAACAGCAGACTTTGACCCAGAGAACACAACGTTCATTATTTCCATAAACTGAAAAGCCTGAAAGTTTAACTTGTTAACTTACAATTTTGTGCATCAGTCCATGTTCCTAGTCTTCAATTGCACCCCCCCTCCCTTGGTACACTTTGGACAGGTGTTCTTCTTTTTAGCCGTAGCCAGAGGTTCTCCTCCCTGGTCCTAGATTCACTCTGTCCTGCATGTTTAGTGTTTTATATTCTCCAACACACCTGATCCAACTAATCAGCTCCAACGGTCAGATCTTCCTGAGCGGAACTGTGCAGGCTAGAGGGAAATACAGGACCAGTGGCTTAAGCTATGAGTTTATATCACTCTCTCTCACTGTTTCTCCCTCTCTCTCTCTCTCTCTCTCTCCCTCTCTTTCTCACTGTCTCTCTCCCTCTCTCTCTCTCTCTGTCTCTCTCTCTCTCTCTCCCTCTCTCTCTCTCTCTCTCCCTCTATCTGTCTCTCTCTCTCTCTCCCTCTCTCTATCTCTCTGTCTCTCTCTCTCTCTATCTCTCTCTCTCTGTCTGTCTCTCCCTCCCTCTCTCTCTCTCTGTCTGTCTCTCCCTCCCTCTCTCTCTCTCTCTCTGTCTCTCTCTCTCTCTCTCTCTCTCTCTCTCTCCCTCTCTTTCTCACTGTCTCTCTCCCTCTCTCTCTCTCTCTGTCTCTCTCTCTCTCCCTCTCTCTCTCTCTCTCTCCCTCTATCTGTCTCTCTCTCTCTCTCCCTCTCTCTATCTCTCTGTCTCTCTCTCTCTCTCTATCTCTCTCTCTCTGTCTGTCTCTCCCTCCCTCTCTCTCTCTCTGTCTGTCTCTCCCTCCCTCTCTCTCTCTCTCTCTCTCTCTCTCTCTCTCTCTCTCGTGCGTGGTCTGTGAGTAAAGAGGAGGAGTTTAGGTCATTGTTCAGTCAGTCATTACTGGGGCAGCATGGAGCTCAGTCTGCTCTCCCTGATGCTCTGTGAGTAAAGATTCTCTTCATAAGATATCTTTGTCTTTTTAAGATGTGTATATAGTGACTCTTCTGCTTTTCAGTGTAGATTTGAGAAATGAAGTCTTGTTTTTGGAGGATAGTGTATTGTGTGTAATATTTTTATTTGAGTAGCCCAAGGATCTCCATTAGAATTCTTATTCAGGATGAATGCCATGGAGTCCATATGAGTATCTTATCCAGTATACAGGGGTGTCACTGGAGGTTTATGGATGGGGGGGCTAAGCCTTTGCTAGTGAGTTTGGGGGGCTCCCCCAGGAGGATGTTTCAGTGTGTAGTGTATCCACTGCACCTCATGGTACCATGTGAGGCTGATGCTTTGTGTTCTACTGCATGTGACATGTAAATGTCTGTTCATCATGAACTTTCAGAGCAGCAACAGCAGAAAACTGATCAGAAATGGCCATTTGGTTAGGTGGGCACGCACTAACCTTTATCAGACCTGCTTCATCAGATCTTTCAGTCTCCTTCAGCTTCTTTCTCTCCCTCTCCCAGCCTGTGTTTAGTTACATGCTGTTTTTATTAACCTCAAATTTACAAGAACTCGAGGATCAATGAGTCTGATTGGTCTTCTGTTGAGCTGCTGCCTCTCGACTCCTCAAGACCAGTATTACCTGTTATAGGAAGCACAATACAGAGCTAATAATGGTGTGATATCGAATTGAGGTGGACTAAGAAATCTAAGTAATTAGAAACTGAACTTTTTATCTGTCATTATTGAATATCAACAAAAACTTCAAAGAGAGTAAACAGTCCTTTATCTACATCAGGGGTCTCACAGTAGCGGCACTTGGGTCTGTCATTAGCCTGATTCATTCATCACACAGCAGCAGATACAGTGCATCAGAATTAAGCAATGAAAAGATTATCAAACAAATCTAAAATGTTTATCACACGTTATATGTATTTATTATAGTACAATAATGTATTTATTATACTACAATACTACTAGTAATAGTACTACTACTACTACTACTGCTAATAATAATAGTAATTTATTATTATTATTATTATTATTATTATTACTAGCAGTCATAGCATTAGTGGTTGCCGTAAGTTTAATTTCAGACTTTTGTTCTTCATGTTTAAATAAAATCTGTCTGTTGCTGGTTGAGAATGTAATTGACCCTTTCTGTGCCGGCTTAACTGGACAGATCAAAAATTTTTTATTTAATAATAAAAATGGATTTATGTTGTTTGGTTTAAATCCTATTGATTTTAGGTGGTGATTTTGAATGTTTTAAAGAAGACACAAAAAATAACCTCATCATCAGTTATCACTGAATAATAATTTCATTATTAAATGAAAACAGTAACAACAACATTCCGACCTGATCTGGGAATTTTGTAACCAATGAGCATCAACAAACAAATAAGACACAGTTAATCCATCATGGAAAGTTCAATTAGATCCTCAACCAGCAGCAAACAGATGTTATTTAAAACCTGTCTGTTTTATTCTGTTTAAAGGTTCTGTTAATATTCAGTAATGACAGAAAAAAACATTTCCAGTTACATCAGATGGAGGCTCTGCACTCGGCTGGTCTTAAGAATAGAGTCCACCTTACGCCGAGACAAGAGTTCAAACTTACGGTGCCAAGAGGTTCTAGAACATTGCAGAGTAATTTAACCAGAGTGCCTTGAAACTTATATCATGTTAACCTAAATAATTACCTAGAACGTTGGAGTTCAAATTGGGCATATTTTTAAGAAGATTAAAATTTCTCAGTTTTAATGTTTGAAATGTGGTCTTGTACTATTTCTGATTAAATACAGGGTTTAAGTGATTTGTTCATCATTGCTTTCTGTTGTTATTTACATTTTGCACAATGTCTCAACTTTTTTGGAATCAGGGTTTAGTATCGTCCAAAGTATGTTCACTGTAGTCATTCATCCAAGAGGTGATGTGCTTCTTTGGGAGCAGGATGATGTTTGTGGCTTTAAAGTAGGCAGGAATGTTGCACTGTACCAGGGAAAAAGGTGTCAGCTGGCTGGCACACACTTTCAGGACAAGACATGGAATACTATTTGGGCCTACTGCCTTCCAAGTTGAGACCCTCATCTGTGCTCTCCTTACCTTATCTATAGCTAGTGTGCTGGCTCTGTGGCTTGGGGCAGGGCATGATGGTTAGCTGAGCACAAGCAGTGATAGAACAGGAGTAGAAAGTCTTCAGGTCAGCAGGGAGGGAGGTTTCTGTGGTCACTGACTTACTGACTTTGTTCTTAAAGTGATTTCTTGGATTCTGTGCCATAAGTCTTGGGAATCTGAGCTGCCATCAAAGACGGCTACAATTTGTGTGTTGTACTTGTGTTTTGTAGCGCTGACACCAGTCTTTAGGTGGTGTCTGACAGCTTTAAGTTCTTCACTGTTCTTCACTGTCTCTGCAGACTGCAGAGTCTGTATCACTACATAAGAAACTGTTATATTTTGCCCAGCGTTAAGTTGAGCATCATTCATGCCCAGTTTAAGGTAAAAAATGACAGTTTAGTTTAGTGTGTGTGCATGTGTGTGTCTTTGCGTGCGTGTGTGTGTGTGCGTGTGTGTGTGTGTGCGTGTGTGTGTGTGTTTGTAGGGGTGTGTGTGTGTGTATGCGTGTGTGTGTTTGTATGTGTGTGTGTGTGTGTGCGTGTGTGTGTGTGGGTGTGTTTGTATGTGTGTGTGTGCGTGTGTGTGTGTGTGCGCGTGTGTCTTTGCGTGCCTGTGTGTGCGTGTGTGCGTGTTTGTGTGTGTGTGCGTGTGTGTGTGTGTGTGTGTGTAACAGCAGTTTATACTTCACCATAATGCAGCATGTTCACTGTTTCTCTCCTACTTTAGTGCTGGTTGTGCTCATCCACTGTGGACAAACTCAAGGTGAATCATTACATGAAGATCTACTGTATTAGTTCATTAGCTCTCATGTACACCTGCATGCACTTCTTGATCAGGTCTTGATATTGGTACTTATTTTTTAGCTTTTTTATTCATGTAGCTTCTTATGATGTAGAAGCAGCTCTGTGAAGTTTCTACTTTGTGGAAATGCTTCCTAGATTTACTGCACCCACCAGACACTACGGCAAGTTAACATAAGCTATATAAAATCAGCTTAGACGCATTCAAACTAAAACCTGACACATCAAAAGTTACTATGAATGAGTAAAAGCGGTTTATGAAAGACTGAAAGGAAACAAACTAATAAGAAAGGTACATAAAGCAGTAGTGAAGTTGTGAAAACAGCCCTTCTGTTCTGCACATATCTGACAGTGTGGTTTACTCAGCGTGTGAAGTAGATCACATATCTTCAGTATGAACCTCACTAAATCTCAATCCTGGTTAGGGCCCTGTAGACAAACATAGACAAATAGCAAAAGAACGAGTGATAAGAGAAACTTTTACATTCAGAACAAAGGCAATTTCTAATTGTAGCTAATGTTGTCAATGCATAGTAGATCAAATACATAAAAGGATTCAGTCTGACTGAACAGAAACATTCATTCACAGAACATTCATAGAACCTGGAAACATTAAACTCATTAGTCTCAAATCATGTGATTAGGATGATAAACTACTTCTTATATTATAAAGACTAAAGCAGCTCTGCTGACTTCATCATTTCACATCAACAGAAAAGCCCAAACTGAGGGTGGAGCCTCAGAGCCCAGACACAGTTACTCTGAGCTGTGAGCTGCCACAGTCTACTGGATGGACGATTATATGGCAGAAAAACTCTGTTGTTTTACAACATGATCTGACCACGATCACTGAAACACTGCCTAAAGAAGGTGGAGTAGAGTTCAAATGTGCAGCACACAGGGGACACAGTTATACACCATTCAGTGATCTTGTCAAGATTACAGTAGTAGGTATGTCCTGTTTTCTTTTTTCCTTGTAGACAAATGACATGATTTTAAAATGTAGTTAGTATAGCAGAGAATCACAGACGACCCCGTCCCCCACAAACTCGGAGATATACTCTTGTCCAACAGTCTTGTCCCAGTAGGCCATGCCTGGTAAACCCCCACGGGGAGGCATCCAGGCGGCATCCTGAAAAGGTGCCTGCACCACCACAACTGGCTCCTCTCAGTTTGGAGGAGTAGCGGCTCTACTCTAAACTCCTCCTGGATGACTGAGCTTCTGACCCTATCAAGCAAAGTGTAGCCCACCACCCTGCAAAGAAAGCTAATGTCTGCCGTTTGTAATTGTGATCTCATTCTTTCGGTCATTACCCACAGCTCATAGGTGAGGGTTGGGATGTAGGCTGACTGGTAAACAGAGAGCTTTGCATTTTGGCTCACCTCCCTCTTCACCACTGCAGTCCAGTACAGTGACCGCTTTACTGCTGCTGCCTGTCCCAGCCTGTGGTTGATCTCACAATTTCTCTTCCCATCACTGACGTATAAAACCCAGAGATACTTAAACTGCTCCATCTGGGGTGCTTAGAGCATGGACTTGGATTTGGAGGTGCTGATCCACAGGTCAACCTGTTTCCTGAGGTGGTCTGACAGGCACCAGCAAGCTTTTGGTTGCAGCGATGCCTGGCGGCTTCTACGATGGTGGATTTGAAGAGGTTCAGTTCAGACTCCCTGTCCCCTACCTCTTCTGGAACATGAGAAAAGCTCTCCCAGATCTTTCCGAATAGGAGCCTCATTCACAGCACACCCTCACTATTTGCTTGGGCCTATGTGGTCTTCCCTGCCATCTGACCTGACTCACCACCAGATGGTAATGGTTGACAGCTCAGCACCTCTCTTCACCTGAGCATCCAGAACATATGGTCCCAAGTCAGATGAAATAACAAAGACAATCACTGACCTTTGAGTCAAGGAGCTCTGGTATAACGTACACTTATGAACATCCTTGTGTTTGAACTTGGTGTTCGTTATAAACAATCCATGCCTAGCATATCCCTAGAATATCCCTAGATCACACAAGCTTCTCTGCCATGGCAAGACCCCTGATCCAGGAAGGGTGGTCCCACCATATTTAATGTTATTTTAAAATAATTTCATGAATCTTCAGAGTATATATGGACCATTCTACCAAAGTAGAAAATGTATTTAAACCTTATGTATTTACATTGATTTTTATGATCTATTTAAATTAAATATGTAAAATCTATATTTTTCTTTGATTTATTTTAAAATGAAATCATGTTGAAAATGGTTTGCCGTGTTTTCAGGTCACTACAGAAACACAGTTTTAGTCCAGAGGTGCAGATTTATTTTAGGCACACTCTTACGTTTTAGAGCAGGATGTGAGGCTGCATCTCTGTCCCTCATGGCCACATAGAGAGAGCAGAAAATGTGTCCCAAAGCCTGAAATCAGTGTGTAACATTAAGAACTGTCATTACTGAAACACATTTTCTTCAAATAGGTTTTTAATTACCTTTGTCACTACCAAAACATTTGGTACAGTTTTAATACTGTTATAAACATTTTGTCACTGATAAAACAGCCTGAAATTCTTTGTTCTGATAAAGAAAATATAATTAAAGTATAATTTCACTTAAAGCAAAAGGATAAAGTCCAGGTCTATATTGGATTTTCAGCACTGAATCAGTTCAGTAGAATGACGCTTAAACATTTGTTGACTTTGAACAGAGAAACCAAAAGCTACAGTGAACGTCCAGCCAGCTGGTCATGTGTTCATCAGAGAGAGAGTCACTCTGACATGTGGAATAGAAAGTGGAGATGACTGGAATTATGAATGGTATAAGAATAATAATCTTCTCAGAGATGCTCAAAGGAAGAAATATGAAATCTCTAATGTTGATCAGACTCATGCAGGTGATTATACCTGTAAGGGAACACAGTCAACAGGCCGAATCTACACACACACCAGTGCAGCTGCTACACTGACTGTATCAGGTGAGTTTGGCGTCTTTCTCACTGTATTTCTATCATTTAGAGTTAAACATGCAGAGGTGCATTATAACTAAGTACATTTCATCTTGCTGTAGATACTTAAGAAAAGAGGAGATTCAGCAAATTTTTCTTTAAAATTTATCTTGACTCTCTCAGTGAGCTCATGTAGCTCATCTCATAAACACTGGCAGCGTCAGCGGATGAGAGTCGTTTTCCTTTATGTGAAATGTTTGCTGTACATGCATCTTCAGAGAGAGTGAATCATTAGTCAAAGTAGTTCCCTTCTTTATACAGAGAGACCAACAGCTACAGTGAACGTCCAGCCAGCTGGTCATGTGTTCATCAGAGAGAGAGTCACTCTGACATGTGGAATAGAAAGTGGAGATGACTGGAATTATGAATGGTATAAGAATAATAATCTTCTCAGAGATGCTCAAAGGAAGAAATATGAAATCTCTAATGTTGATCAGACTCATGCAGGTGATTATACCTGTAAGGGAACACAGTCAACAGGCCGAATCTACACACACACCAGTGCAGCTGCTACACTGACTGTATCAGGTGAGTTTGGCGTCTTTCTCACTGTATTTCTATCATTAAGAGTTTAAAGTGTAGACGTGCTTTGCAACTATAAAAACATCATCCTGAACTAAACATGTCAGCAGTTTTCTATTTATTATATAAAGTTTCTCAGAAGCCTTAATGAGTTCATGTACAGTGCTGAGCCAAAGTCAGAGACCACCCTTCATTATTTAGTCTCCAGTCAAAAACAGAAATAAAGTAGTTCTACAAGTTGGTCATTTTTCTGCACGGGAAAAAACAGAAACGTCCACACATTCCTGAGTTTTCTAGCTTTTCACTTGACAGTCACAGATCATTTAGAAAATCATGTATAAAAGATCTTCTCATGGTCTGCACTAATTAACCAACTGCAAAAGTCTCATCTCCCTTTATTATTGTTTCTATGTCCATCAAACTTTCAGCTCAGGCTGCTTTGTAACATACTAGAAATTTCAGTAGTTCAGCAGTTATTTTTACAGGAGGTCTTTCAGGGGTCTTTAAAGAAGCAGTACAAAGAATGGCCTGTTAGTGTGCTTTAATATTTATCTTTACACACAATATTTTAATGATGAATGTGAGCACTGAACAGTCCTGTTTAATTAATAACTGTCAGCAGCCGAGTTATCACAATCTGTCCAGTTAGTTAACTGACCTTCATATTGCTTTATAACGTCTTTCTCCTCAAACGTCATATTAAAGTGATTTTTAGCAAATACAGTAATCTAGATCAGGTTCAGCATAATTCTGTCTGTTAATGGTTTTAACACTGAGCTGTGAGTGAATCTCCCACAGTGTTTAAGCCAAAAGCTTTTCAGCTTCATGAATGATATAAAAATGACACCAACATCCAGATCATTAGGACATTTGTGTTTGTCAGGCATCATCTGTTCCTCAGTTACACTTTTCCATCATTTCTTGGCCTAATAACACTTTTCTTTTGATCTTCACACTGTTTCCTCTCTAATGATGACTGAAACAGAGGTGTGAAGGTACCATGTGTGGATGACATTAATAAATTAAATTTTCCAAATTATGATGATAAATTTGTTGCATTAGAAACATTTCAGTCTTGATGGAGACGTTTATTCTCATGTGTCTCATCATGAGTAACTCAACTATCTGTTTTACTTTAAACATTAAACCAACGTGAAAGTTCCATCTCTAAATAACATGAAGCTGAAAGTCTAAATTCTATCAGCTGAACTTTGTTCTTCATCAGCAGTAAAAGTCAAACCTACAATCACCTCAAACCCTGAAGGAGCTGCACTGACAGGAAACACAGTGACTCTGTACTGTAAACTCCATCAGTCTGCTGGATGGACGTTTTACTGGTCCAAACACACACAGAGCTCTGAGAAGGAGACCATCACCAACGTCTACACCATCAGCTCAGTTAGTCTCTCTGATGGAGGTCAGTACTGGTGCAGAGCTGGCAGAGGAAACCCAGTCTACTACACACACTACAGTGATGCACTCTGGGTAAACATTACTGGTGAGTAAGAGTGATATTTTATAGGGAATGGAAAGTGGTTTTACTGTAGCCTCACTCAAAGAATTATTAAAGTGTGAAACATGTAAAAGTCTGAAGACTGCAGAAGCTGAGGAGATACTCTGCAGTTCATTAATGTGAATCAGCATATCCTGATTGTTAAACTGATTCATTACAGTATTACAGACCATCCATCCATTTAAGGTTGAAAATTAATTGATAATTGATATGCTGTATGATAACAATAAGTACTTAAATACACCTTAATTATACATTAATTAACTGCTAAGTGAGCATTAGTTACTGATTAAGTGCTTAGTAATTAGTAGTTGAGTAAACTGTTACCTGATAGTTTAGTTTGTTGTTACTTCACAGCTTATTTATTCATTAATTGTGCACTTATAGCTGCTGTTTTACCTGCTAGTGAGCTGATGAATGTTTACGTATATAAATAATATGAGAAATAACAACTCATATGTTAATTGTCTGTTAACTAATCTACGGAATTATTGATATTAATTAACTACTTCTTTGTGTTCCTCCCAGTAAAGTCATTATTCTTGCCACTAATTAAACTATGAACTCATAATTAGGACTTGAACAGTAACTGATATCTTAATTTCTCTCTACTTGTTTTTGTCTCCCCTCCAGTAAAGTAGAAAATATACAAACAATATCAGCTTTTATTCTAAATGATTTTATGCAATAAATTGGACACTTCAGTTTCTTATTGATTGGAAAGTCCTTCATACTTCATTTCATCAATGATCCAAAATTGGTTTTCCATGGTATCAATTCAAAACGAATGCTTATGGCACCTTAAAATTCAAGTTGTAAGGATAATAGTGGTCACTGCATATCTATCTGCATATCGATGCTGTTGGATCAAAACCTTGTATCTCTGTTTTTGTCATTTTACAGGTTTTGACATATTTTGAAAATGACTGTTGTCGTTTAAATTGTGTGTAAATTTCAGCCCTAAATGACTGTGAGAAGGTCTGGCTCCATTGACTTACATTAAAAGCAAAGTGTGTATTTTCTGTCTCCTGTAAATTTACCATTTTGGAGATACAAGGTTTTGTCCCAACAACGACATGTCAGGCAGCCTGTGTTGTAGGCCTGACCTGTGTGTCCAGTTTCTACAGTGATTCACAGAGAAATGTATTTCTGCTGCTTTTAATCATGAATTTGTAGTACAATTAGTAAATTAGTAGTGAAGGTAATCGCTTCACTTGAAGGGACACACAAAGTAGTAATTAATGGTTAAGTAGCATTAAGTAATGAGGAATTCATGATGAACATGTAGAAACAGTTGTGAGTAGAGAGAGGCAGCAGAATATGAGGAGGTGAAGGAGAGTTAAATAAGCTGTGACCTAATGACTAAACTATCAGTTAACAATGTACTCAATTGCTATGTGTTTAATCTGTAACTAATGCTTAATAAGCAAGTACATAATACATGAATGAGTATTTTAGTATTGAATAGCACATAATTATCAATTAATGTGTGACCCATAATATAAACATTTACCATTTAATTTACAGTCAAAATGGCCTTTAAGTACAAGCAATTCAATTTTCAAGACATATTTCTTAGGAAGTTACATACAAGGTAATCCTCATGCATAAGTGGGGGAAAAAACAACAAAGAAAAACAGATAGACCACCAAAGCTCAATGATCAATGATCATACACAAAATCTAGAGACGATATACACAAGATATAGTGAAATATACACAAAATCTAGAGACGATATACACAAGATATAGTGAAATATACACAAAACATAGAGACGATATACACAAGATATAGTGAAATATACACAAAATCTGGAGACGATATACACAAGATATAGTGAAATATACACAAAATATAGAGACAATATACACAAGATATAGTGAAATATACACAAAATCTAGAGACAATATACACAAGATATAGTGAAATATACACAAAACATAGAGACGATATACACAAGATATAGTGAAATATACACAAAATCTGGAGACGATATACACAAGATATAGTGAAATATACACAAAACATAGAGACGATATACACAAGATATAGTGAAATATACACACATTCTAGAGACGATATACACAAGATATAGTGAAATATACACAAAATCTAGAGACAATATACACAAGATATAGTGAAATATACACAAAACATAGAGACGATATACACAAGATATAGTGAAATATACACACATTCTAGAGACGATATACACAAGATATAGTGAAATATACACAAAATCTAGAGACGATATACACAAGATATAGTGAAATATACACAAAACATAGAGACGATATACACAACATATAGTGAAATATACACAAAATCTAGAGACAATATACACAAGATATAGTGAAATATACACAAAGTCTAGAGACGATATACACAAGATATAGTGAAATATACACAAAATCTAGAGACGATATACACAAGATATAGTGAAAAATACACAAAATCTAGAGACAATATACACAAGATATAGTGAAATATACACAAAATCTGGAGACGATATACACAAGATATAGTGAAATATACACAAAATCTGGAGACGATATACACAAGATATAGTGAAATATACACAAAATCTAGAGACAATATACACAAGATATAGTGAAATATACACAAAATCTAGAGACGATATACATTTTAAAGTGACTTGAGTGACTCAGTGTTACTCTTCTTTATAGTGACTTAGTGTTAAAGTGTTATTGTCCATAGAGATGATATGATACAGTAATAATGACAAAGTGACTGACTGAAAATGGTGGTTGGGGAAGAAACCACAGCTTCACAGCTTCTTCAGAAGCCTCACAGCCTGTGGGTAGAAACTGAGAAACTGTTCATCAACCGAAAAACAAGCTCCTCTCTTCCTTCAGCTCTGAAAAGAATCCACAGATGAGCAGCTGTCAAGACGCCGTTACTGAGCAAAGGAAAAAGACAAAAAGAAGAGTTTGTACTAGAAAGCATAAGCTGACCATCTGAGACGGGTGAAGGTTTTATGGACGAGTCTAGAAGTGAGATATTTGAAAGTAACAGAACGCAGTATATAAATCACTGAACAGGACAACATTGTTTAAATACAAATTAATTCATATTTCAAATTCATCTTCCTCTCTCCAGCTTCAGGTCCTCGATCTGGATCCACTGAAGTAATAGTCGGAGTGTCAGTGGGACTGAGTCTAATCTTGCTCCTCATCATCATACTGGGCCTGATTTGCTGCTACAAGAAGAGCAAAGGTTTGAAGACACACTTCCTCTGTCCTGTATGAGTTTATGCAGCTGAGTAAAGACAGATTTCTGTGAGCTGTGCTGTTTGTACTGGCGCTGATATAGAAGTATAGTTTGAATCTCTTATTCAAAGATGTATCTCTGGCTCCCTCCACTGGAAATCAGCAGAACACCAACCAAAGCCAGCGTCTGTCAGGGTCTGGGGGGTCTCTCTCAGGAAACCCACCACTGCAGGCTGCTCAGTTTGCATTACTAACATAATCACTAGCATTTAGTTTTTATAGCAGTTACACTGTTTCAGTAAAAGATCTTATTCACTCTGTAATAAGCAGTGATCACATTTATGGATTATTGATTTCATATTTAACAGGAATGCGACTAAATTTCCTCTTGATCATTAATACTTGTTTATAAGTGAGGTGTCTGTGATGATGTGAGAACACAGTGGCGTCTCTGATGAGTAACTTCTTCTGTTCCAGGTGATTCTGCAGCTCAGCCCAGTGATGTCACTTACGCTCAGATTGCGACTAAAAAGAACCGCAGAGGAAGCGGTAAGAACTGCATCTCTACAGTAACAGATATATTTTCTCTTTAACTGGTTTTAGTATTAATGTAAATTTATTTCTTTCAGATGAAGGAGCGACACAACCAAATGATGTCACTTACGCTCAGATTATGACTACAAACAGCTACAGAGGAAACAGTAAGAACTGCATCTCTACAGTAACAGATATATTTTCTCTTTAACTGGTTTTAGTATTAATGTAAATTGATTTCTCTTTCAGATGAAGGAGCAACACAACCAAATGACGTGACTTATTCCCAGATTCAGTTGAAAAACCTGGAACATCATGAAAAAGGTGCGCAATACCACCTGCCCATTTTTTAGAAGAACACATCAGACTGACTGTAGAATAAATGATTTGAACAGATTTGAATGAATTTCTTTGTACTCCAAAGACGAATTGTGCAGAGTCCAGTGATGTGCTTTATTCACATGTTGAGACGAAAACATGAAGATGGTGATTTAAAAGAAACGATGAATGAAAACAGTGTCTACAATGTTATAGACAAATATGTAATGACACAAGTACTTAATGTCGTGGTATTCGTGTCTAATTTTTTCCCTGTTCTATTATATACACACATAGTGTGGGTGATGACCGTGAGCTGCGTATAAGTTTCCTTCATCTAAATTACATTCAATAAATGTTCTCTGATCATCATCGGTGATATGAAGTGGGTGTCAGAGACGTCCACATCTAATGTGGGAGCTTCTATGTGAACTGTAGCCTTTAAACAGCGACAATGTTGGCCACCTTTTATTTTGAGGATCCTTAATATCTTAAAGCTCACAAATGCCAACATTGTTAACAAACTAATTCATTAATTGAAGCTCTACCTGTAATTTAAATGATGCATGAGACAGAAGATTTCAGAGCTTTATTAAAGCCTAGACTCGATCTCCAGACGACAGTAATGCCTAAACTATCAGACTCAGTAAAGAAACCTGAGCGTGTTTAAAATACAATTTAAACATTCACAGTAATTTGATTCTGGCAAATAAAAGCTTCTGAATGAGTTGGTATAAGTAAATGAGCTGGAGTTTAGTGACGTCACAGAGACAATTAATTCAAAGGGCTGTTTTTGCTGCTTTCTTTCCATATATGGACAACTTCTTCATTAAAACCAAGCAAGGGAAATTTGATTTATAATATATTACACTGATATTGCTGTGAGTAGAGTGGATGGTTCTAACAGCAAAAACATGTCAAAGCCTTGAAGAAAATCTGTTTTTGTAGACTGTCAATTATACACTAACATGTAATTCATAAAGCGCTTTTCTCTTGTAGGTCTGTGAAGAAAACTGCTGCTGTTTCAGTGCAGAACAGTAACCATTCACAGAAACTCCTGGTTGGGTTCTAAGGAGTGCAGACAGAAGAGGACCTGAACACATTTAGACTGTCAGAACTTTCATACGTGATTTGAACAACTTCATTTACTAATCATAACACATTTCCTTTGGAATAAAATGAGTATTTATGTGAACTAAACCAATGTGAGCAGCACATAATCAGAGCTTTGTACAATCAAAACACATAAAAGCTCAGTTTCTCAGGCTGAAATTGAGCTTAATCCTCATCTAAAAACTCTGTTCACAGATCATCTCTGTCCAGAAAACAGACTCAAAATATCAAGAGTTGTTTTTCTAAGTGACGATAAGCAAACCTCAGTCATGTCCGTCAGCTCAGGGGATCAAATCGGCAGCCTTGCAGTCACAAGGCTGGTTCCCTAACCACCAGCCCACGATGATTCAAATAGTGCCAAATTTTGTTTGATGAGATTTTTTGTAGTTATGAGTTTTGATGTTTAATGTGTGTTAGTTTTATTTTTTATCATTTATATTATTCTTTTGCCTAACCCAACTAACAATCTTCATACAGTAATGCTGATGACAAAAAGCAGTCTGGTCCTACGCTGTGCTATTCTTCTTGTACTGTATTGTATTCATGTATTGTTACATATTTCTGTTTTTGATAGAGTTGAATTACATTTATAATAGTCATCCATCCATTTACCAAGCCGCTTCTCCCTCAGGGTCGCGGGGGGTGCTGGAGCCTATCCCAGCGGTCTTATAATAGTCATGTTTTCATAAAATAATACATTACTTTGATCTTTTAGCAAGCTGAAGCAATACATCTCTTCCCGCTGTATTTTTTATTATATTTGCAGATGCCAGAAAGTGGCACAAATAAATATATTATCCAACCACAACAACTTCTGTTCTTTATTCAGAGACAGAAATGAGCTTTGATCAAAGACCTAATGGAACAGTACACATCTTATTTTAGTTCATAAATATACAGTATATTATATATATATATATTAGGGCTGAGGGAAGAACTTGAGTCTTAGATGCTCTGTGATGCGGATGTGAACGATTCTGAATCGACTCATAAACGTCAAAAGTCGATTTTCTAGACATTTAATTTATAAGGTAAAGTTGACGGAACGTAAAAAGCAGAACTTGGAAGTGAGCAGCGCCCAGACAGCCTGTGGAGGCACATAACAAAAACACACATGGAGCGAGAAATCCGACAGGCTCTGCTTTAAAGCCATTAAAGCCAGTTAGGAGTCACAGCCTTTCTCTCTAACCTGTTTGTCTCTAGACAGACAAAGCACTTTTTGTAAGTCGCTCTGGATAAGAGCATCTGCTAAATGCTGTAAATGTAAATCTGTTGTTAACAATAACTGATTTGGGCCAGCTCTGTAATACAACTTTATCTCATACATTTTATTCCTATGTTTTTTGTCACTGTTATTATTTTGGCATTATGTTATTTTTAATTATTATTAAATTATTATTTTTCCTAACCTGATAATATACCTATTTTTTCCTGTAACAAACAGTATCAAAATTGTTGTTGTATACAAATGTGACCTTTTTACCTAACCTCTGTTGTTTCATCATTTGTTGTCATATTTGATCATATTGTGACTTTGGATCTACTTTATATTTAGATTGTTTACCCAGAAATAGGATAAATGTACTTGAAGTGTAATTTTGTAAACTTCCAATAAAGAATGTATGAATAATTTTAATAATAAATTATGTTGATGCCGTCTATTCTGAATGACTGAGTCAGCCATTCAGAACCAGAAGGGCTGTTCAGCCCCATGTGCTCACATGGGTTTAAGAGGATTTTTCTTCTACTTTTTTTTGGTTTTGCAGTTTTTGGTCAGGTCAAAAATGACAGAAATTACATATCTGCTCATTAACATCCACATCAAACTATAATCATCGAACTCTACCCAACAGAATGAGGCCTACAGTAAATACTGTATGTACAGAAAAGAGGATGCATGCAAACTCAAAAATGAGGCATCTTGAAAATATATGCACAATTAATGAACTTGATGGTGCCCCTAAAATATAACTCAAAACAGTATTTTTACAGGTATTACCTTAAACAATGCTGCACTGCTGATGACTTGATAGAACAGAGAATGAGTATAGCTGGAAACATTAAACGTTTATTCATTAACATATTTACCCACCTGCTGGTGCATGGTGATGTAATCAAAACTCAGAATGTAGAGATGGATGATAAGCACCATATTTGTGTGCCATCGCAAATATTCTCACAACGTTGAGTTTTTTCCCATTAATGGATATTTTTAGGTTTGAAACTGTGTGCGCATGCACATGCAAGTGACTGATACTGGACCAGTCCAGCATTCCACAGTCAGCTTTCAATGGTTTTATAACAGTCAAACAGATTGAGAACAACAACTCAGCCACGAAGTGGTCAGCCATGTAAAATGACAGAGTGGGGTCAGCGGATGCTGAGGGGCATAGTGCGCAGAGGTCAACAACTTTCTGCAGAGTCAATCGCTACAGACCTCCAAACTTCATGTGGCCTTCAGGTTAGCTGAAGAACAGCATAGACAGCTTCATGGAATTAGTTTCCATGGCCAAGCAGCTGCATCCAAGCCTTACATCACCAAGCGCAATGCAAAGCATCAAATGCAGCAGTGTAAAGCACCGCCACTGGACTCTAGAGCAGTGGAGACGTGTTCTCTGGAGTGGTGAATCACACTGCTCCATCAGGCAACCCGATGGCCGAGACTGGGTTTGGCGGTTACCAGGAGATGGTACTTGTCTGACTGCATTGTGCCAAATGTAATGTTTGGTGGAGGGGGGATTATGGTGTGGGGTTGTTTCAGGAGTTGGGCTCGGCCCCTTAGAGATTTTGGACAATTTCATACTCCCATCTTTGTGGGAACAGTTTGGGGACGGCCCCTGCCTGTTCCAACATGACTGCACACCAATGCACAAAGCAAGGTCCATAAAGACATGGATGAGGGAGTTTAGTGTGGAAGAGCTTGACTGGCCTGCACAGAGCGGTCTCTGACTGAGGCGGTCTCTGACTGAGGCGATCTCTGACTGAGGCAGTCTCTGACCGAGGCAGTCTGTGACTGAGGCGGTCTCTGACTGAGGCGGTCTCTGACAGAGGCAGTCTCTGACTGAGGCGGTCTCTGACTGAGGCGGTCTCTGACTGAGGCAGTCTGTGACTGAGGCGGTCTCTGACTGAGGCGGTCTCTGACTGAGGCGGTCTCTGACTGAGGCGGTCTCTGACTGAGTCTTTATGAAAAGTGGGAGTGAGCTGAAACAGTCCCATCCTACCTCAATGCTGTTACATCTGAATGGCACAGTAATGTAATGAAGGGGGGGTTGCAGGACAGATGAACAGGAGAGCAGGTTGGTGATGGTGAGGAGGAGGCCCTCCTGGATGGGAGGACAGTCATTATCTCAGGAAGAGTAAAGATACAAAATTAGTTCTGGTCAGGAGTTTGACTGTAATAAAAAGATTTCCCCCAGAGTGTGGCTGGTGACTCTGGCAGATCTAACTATAACAGCATGAAGTAAAAGGAGAGAACCAGAAGGTAGCATAGATATGAGAGAACCCTGAGACACTGGGATCCCCCCACTCACCGTCAACAAACCTGTGTGATCGCATGAAGTGGTGGGTTATAGTAGGTTACTCTAAAGTATAGGATGACAGTCTAATGTCCCTATAATTCCTTTAGGAAGTCTTATTTAGCCAATAGCTGGTTGTTAATTGGCTGCTTATTACTACTTTATTAAGCAATAACTAACTTAAGTAAAAAGAAAAACGTTTTTTTTGTTAATGCATTATTCAGTGCCACTCCCAAACTGTGGAATACCTTTCCTCAGCTTTCCTTAGCTTTTCCTCCAGCTTAGAATAATGCTGTACTTATATTACAGAGAACACATTTATAAAACTCAAACTGTTGTTTAACTCTTAGATTTTTATCAAATGTCATTTGATTTCAATAAATGTCTCACTTTTGTATGTCTTTATAATATTTTACGTTTACTTGTTTATGTTTACTTGCCACTGTCCACTGGCCACACCACATCCATGAATAAACATACATATATAGATACTATATATAAACATATATAACATATCTTTTCATTCTGTTATTATTATTGTCCAGTTCGTACTCCATTGCAGTACAGATGTCATATTCATATGATGTCATATGAATTTCCCACCCACTGCTCACCACCCTGAGCTAATGCCCTATTTGGTGAAACAACGTGAAAAAAAAAAAAGCAGACTTTGACTTTTTTAACTTGTATAGCAGCTTAAGCAGTCTGAGAGAGGCACTAAATGATTAAAATATCTATAAATAATACTGTGCACAATCATTTTCTGAGTAATGGGTCTGTATGAAGTGCACTTACTAATAAACTCTGTGATCACTGTGAGCTTGCAGCTTGTCTGAATTGTTTGTTATTATGTTCAATGCTCTAGTTTAGTATTTTTTTGTTTTTCTGAATGTGCTCTTAGTATATTACCAACCTCTAAATAAAAATGACATCATACTCTAAAATGCAACTGTAGCCATTCAGCACAGTCCAGGCCCACGTGGATAAAACAAACAATATTGGTTTTATTATCATTAACCCAAAACAGGCATGGGTCAAAACCAGAAAACGCAGAGAGATCACAATATTGATCATAACACCAGGCGAACGACGAAGGGCAAGACAAAAGACGTAGTTGGTAAATCAGGTAAAACAGGTACAATACTGAGACCAAGAGCCCAAAGCAAAGGTACCAGAGGGAACAGCAAAACGGCGTAAACAAGTCAAAAGGTGGGAATCAGAAAAAGGCAATCAATACAAACGCTCAGTAAGTTCAAGAAGAAGCAACACCTCACACTGACTCTGACTAAAGCCCGGGCTTATATACTATCTGGACTAAACATGTTACAAATATACACAGGTGAGGATCTTCTAGTAATCAGGAGACTGTGAACGCTGATAGGTAGGCACAAGACTGTCATGAGTCACATGATCCCTGAGAGTGTTGTGGGTAATGTAGTCCATTTCGGTTTGAGGGTTTGTCCTATACGTGACAGCAGCTTTACATTTCTAGAGAAAATGTAAACCTAAGTTGTTACTTCACTCTGTATCACTTTCTCTCTCCTACAGATGGTGATGTGATTCTGGACAGTCCTGTCCATCCTGTGACTGAGGGAGATTCTCTGACTCTCCTCTGTTTATTTCGCTCCACAAAGCCCTCAAACCTCACAGCTGATTTCTATAAAGATGGATCGCTGCTCCAGACCCAGACGACAGGAGAGATGATCATCCGTACTGTCTCAAAGTCAGATGAAGGTCTCTACCACTGTAAACACCCAGAGAGAGGAGAGTCACCACAGAGCTGACTCTCAGTCAGAGGTGAGAACAGTTTCATGTTATTTGATTCTTTCTGTAACTCTACAGTTTCATATTTTAATTACAGATTCCATCTTGTAGCATGTAAACTATTTTCACCTCACTGTGGTGGTGCGGGGACTCTGTCTCTGTTTTAACAATGTGAGAAACCAGCCCTTGGAGGAAGGTGATAGAGTGCTGCTTCACAATGTTGGATTGACAGGGAAACATAAATTGCAAGACAGATGGAGGTCATTGCCTCATGTAGTGGTTGGGAAAATGCCAAATTTACCTGTGTACCATGTCAAGTCCAAGAGAGGGACTGGACCGGTCAAGACTTTGCATAGAGACCATCTCTTACCAATTGGATATTTGGTAAGAATGCCAGAACCTTCAGGCATTGAAAATGTGCCACAGAGATCTGTAACAAGGGTACAGAGACAATGTGACAGAGCAAAAACTGTAGAGTCATGAGAAACTGGAGGGGAAACTGCTGAATCCGAAAGTGAAGAAATGTATGAACCTCCTCAGATTGATGTTAAAGATGTACGAAGGCGACTAGGGGACATGTTGGAACCCTCTGACAGGATTGATGCTGTGGAAGGGGGTGACTTGGCTCTGAATAATGGTGAGCTGGACAAAAATACTGATGTAGGTGAAATGCCCAACAGCACCAACCTGGAGAATGCTGGAACCGAGGAGATCTCACAGCCACCTACTAATACTGGGGTGGACCCAGATGTAGAGGGGGGAGACGTCCCTGACTCTAATGTGTTAGTGGAGGATGTTGAGCCTGTGTGTACCCGTTCTTCCAGGAGAGAAAGGAGACCTGTCATTCGCCTAAGTTATGATGAGCCTGGGGAGCCTACAGATTCTCCAGTAACCATTATTCATACTGGTATGATTATACAGTTTAGTGACAGCTCAGGAGTTCCTGGAATCTCAAGGCGTACTTGACAGAAACAGCCTGTAGCGGTTTGCTCTGTATGTTCAGTCAGGCTAAGGCCATGCAACAATAAAACCTATTGTCGAGAAAAGAAGGTCATGTTAAAAGATAAAACTAGGCCTAATGAGGACATTAGCCATTTAGAAGGGGGAGGATGTAGCCCCGGCTAAAATGATAATCCTTTGTTTCTAATATAAATGTAAATTTGTCCAAGATAAAAATGTTATGCACAGTGTAAATAGTTTAACATACAGATATTACATATTTAGTGTGTGTTATTTTTGTTTTAATAAAATATAGGCAGCTTAAAATCTGTAAGCAGAAGTGAGAGGGGAGGGGCGCTGCGGGGGGTGAGAGAGAGAGAGAGAGAGAGAGAGAGAGAGAGAGAGAGAGAGAGAGAGAGAGAGAGAGAGAGAGAGAGAGGCCGCAGGGGGGAATGGCCGCAGCTGGAAAACGATAAATGCGTTGAGAAAAGTTTTCCTACTCGGTAAACTGAGCCTGTTCTGCTCAGCCAAGTCTCAGAGCGCCGAATCGGTAATGAAGTGATGCGGCCAGTGAAGCTGAAGAGAGGAGCTCGTGCCGCGTTTCTAACGACATTTCAACCGAAAGTCTGTTTGTTTTGTGCTTAGCTAGCCTTGCTAATAGTGAGCGTATGTGCTAGCTAGCTCTGCGGTAGTTCACTCCGCGCTCAACTCTACCAGCGTTCATAAAGACTGCTGTGTGTGAGAAACGAGAGTGTCACTCTGTCTCTCCTCGACCCGTCGGACACAGAGACTCAGTAATTCCACCCCAGATAGCGCTCAGAGTTCCTCTGGCGACGAGGGAACCGCTCTCATCCCCGCCGTCGCTGCCCGTGGGCGGGTCCGCCGCACCTGCACAACAGCACGCTCCAGTTCTCCATCGTTGCCCGGTGGGGGGGCGGTGGTCCGCCTCGTGTCCAGCTCTTCTATTGCTGCCTGGACAGGTTCAGACATTTGTCTCAAGTCAGGTACTGATCTAATATTTTCTATTGAGTGAAGCGGCCTCCTAAGTTTCGGGTCTCCAGCTCCGACTCAGGCCTGCGACGTTTTCCTTTGTTTACTCAGTTGAGGCTTTTGAGTGTGTAAGGACGCGGCCCACTGGAGTTTAAACCCTTCCAGAGGTTTATACTTTGTCCCTGTGTTCAGAAACTCTTTTATGAGCTGCTCTATATTTTCCACTGCTCAAGTACCATTACAGGTGTGTTTAAAGGGGAAATTCTACATAAGTCAAATTCATGATATGAGTTTAAATTAGAGGTGAATTTATACAAAAGCTACTTGTTTGGCAAGTGTGGTGTACATTGAACATTTGCTTAATCTGTAGCTTGGAAAAGCTCTGGCATCTGGTTACTAAAACTCTGAAGTATAATATAATTTTAAAAATCTAAGCACTGTTATATTGTAAAGGTATTTACAGTTTACATTTTTCTGAACCCTGATAATTCTGAAAAATCCATAAGAGAACGTACTTTGATAAAATCTGATATTTTTCATGCGTGAAACACTCAGTAAACCTCTGGTATTTTGTATCTAAGTCTATTTGAGTATTTACTTTCTCTTGCGTGTTTGTTTTACTTCTGCCAATCAGTTATATAAGGGAATAGGGAGTGATATATTGGATTCAGGGCCCTTATTCGTGCCACATATATTTGGGATAGGGGTTACAGATGGATCACTGCTTCAGAACCAGACGACAGGAGAGATGATCATCTGTACTGTCTCAAAGTCAGATGAAGGTCTCTACCACTGTAAACACCCAGAGAGAGGAGAGTCACCACAGAGCTGGCTCTCAGTCAGAGGTGAGAACAGTTTCTTGTTATTTGATTCTTTCTGTAACTCTACAGTTTCATATTTTAATTACAGATTCCATCTTGTAGCATGTAAACTATTTTCACCTCACTGTGGTGGTGCGGGGTCTCTGTTTTAACAATGTGAGAACACAGTGGCGTCTCTGATGAGCAGCTTCTTCTGTTCCAAGTGATTCTGCAGCTCAGCCCGGTGATGTAACTCATGCTCAGATTGTGACTACTGAAATGGTAAAATCTGCATCTCTACAATAACACAGATAATAATCTTTAATTGATAATAATCTTTGTGTTGTTTACTCTTATTATTTTTGTTTTATTCTGAATTATTTCAGTATCAGATGAAGCAATGACAAGACCAAATGATGTGACATATTCTCAAAGAGAACATGAGAACATGCAAACTCCACACAGAGAGGACCCCAGTCACCCAGCCGGGGAATCGAACCCAGGCCCTCCTTGCTGTGAGGCGCTACCCACCACGCCACCGTGCCATAATAATAATAATAACTTTATTTATAGAGCACTGATGGCAGCTCAGTATGCTTTAAAAAGATACAGTGCAGTTCTCCATTGATCTGAGCTCTTGTTTTTGATTTTTTCTTTGAATACCTAATAAAAACAACATTAAATTAATTAACTCTGCTTGTTAACATATTAATATGTGTCTCTGCATCACTATAGACCAGGGGTGTCCAAACTACGGCCCGCGGGCCAACTGCCCGCAAAACATTTTATAAATAGAATAGAATATGGCCCGCACTTCAACTACTGCACTTCTTAGTTTTAACACCAGGGGGAGTTGATCAAGGCAGTTGCTCCACCAAAAAAAATTCCCCCAAGTTACTAAACATGGCAGAACCAAAGAAGCAAAAGGTAGAAAGTGAGTGCAGAAAATTTCAGAAACGGCGGGAGTGTGAATATTTCTTTAAAGAATTCAAGGGGAAGTGTGTCTGTCTGATCTGCACTGAAACTGTGGCACTGATGAAAGAGTATAAGTATAATGTACGACAGCATTATGAAACCAAACATCAGGCCTACGCATCCTACACTGGAGCTGAGCGAGAGCAGAAAGGAAAGCAAACGGTAGCTGTCCTCCAGGGTCAGCAACAGTATTTTATTTGTGCTCAAAAAGTCCAGGAAAAGGCTACAATAGCCAGCTATGAGGTCGCCCAACTCATCGCAAGACATGGCAAGCCTTTTTCAGATGGAGACCTCATAAAACAAAGTGCAGGACTTCAACGTCAGCATGTCCAGAAGTACAGTGGTGCGACACATTGAAGACTTGTCAGCCAACGTTACACTGCAACTCTGATAAAGCTTGTACTTTTGATTTTTACTCCATCGCATGTGATGAAAGCACTGATGCCACAGACACCGCACAGCTGCTGATTTTTTTTTTTTTGCGGAGTGCCGAGTTTTTTTGGATGAGAACTCTGGAGTTACAGAGGAGCTGCTCGGTCTTAAGAGTCTAAATGCTTTCTGCCCTCGCTATTGAGTGCATCTTGTGACAAATTTATACTGTACTGCACTCACAAACACACACACCCTCACCCACATACACATACATCACAGTAATTTGTGCAGTATTTCCAAGTGCTGTAGGTCTCAGGTACACTTTCTTCTCTTTTCTCAGGAGCAGCAGTTGGTGAACCATCGCCGTGGCATTTGCGCTGTTTTTTCTGCCCTTTTGTTATTTCCCTTTTTTTACTCCCACACCCCCCCACCCCCCCCCCTTTATCCCTCCTCTCCCTTCTTTACAGATTCCCCTGGCCTGTCTAGCATGATGTTAACACATTTCATTAAAATATCAAATGTATAAACAAAATGAAATTAAATAATTAAAAAAGAAAGAAAGAAACACTGACAAGATGAGCCTATAATCTATAGTGCTCATTTTGGAAAAGTAAATTTGTTTGGCACAGTAAAGCAGTCTGACCATAATTCTGATTGCAAATCTGCCAGACAAGACAGGCAAAAAAAAAAAAAAAAAAGTCTAAAAGGCACAACAACGGGTATGGATATTTTTGAAGCTTTGTCAGACTCAATTGACAAAATGGGACTTAAATGGGACAAGCTGTGTGGAGTTACAACAGACGGGGCTCCAGCTATGGCAGGTGCACACAAAGGAATGGCCTCTATGATGTGCTCTAAGGTGAAAGAGACTGGAGGTATGGCTTTTAAAATGCACTGCATTGTTCACCAAGAAGCCCTTTGTGCCAAGACAGTCAATCTTGGAGATGTAATGAACAAAGTTGCAAAAACTGTCAACATAATTCAAACAAGGGGACTGTACCATAGAGAATTTCAGGCTTTCCTTTCTGATGTCGATGCTGAATATGGGGATCTACTCTATGACTCGAATGTGCGCTGGCTAAGCCGCGGCGTTGTGCTGAAGCGTTTTTACTCCCTGAGGACAGAAATTGACCAGTTTTTGAAGGAGAAGGACCGACCTCTTCATGAGCTGAATGACCCTCTATGGTTGGCTGACCTCGCATTTTTAGTTGATCTGACTGATCATTTAACCACCCTGAACAAGAGCCTACAAGGGAAAGAGCAGCTTGTACCACAACTTTATGCGCACATGAAAGCATTTTGTGTGAAGCTCAATCTCTTTAAGACACAACTGCTCAACTTCAACGTTGTGCACTTCTGCATACTCTCCGAGATCAGAACTGCTTGTCCACAGGCCAACCTTTCTGCTAAAGAAGGGAAATATGTGTCTGTGATTGCATGTCTCGAAACGGAATTCAGACAACGCTTCCAGGATTTTTCTGTCATTGAAAAAGAAATCAAGCTATTCATGTCTCCTTAATTGGTGGATCCCGAAGAAGTGGAAGAGAATCTGCAATTAGAACTAATCGAAATCCAGTGTGATGATTCTCTGAAGAATCAACATCAGCAGCTTTCCCTCCCCGAGTTCTACCGGGGCTTGGAAAAGGAAAAGTTTCCTCTGATGAGACGCCACGTGAAAAAATTGATCATTCTATTTGGCTCAACATACATATGTGAGCAAACATTTTCGCTGTTGACACTGAACAAAAGCAGATTGAGAACCAAAATGACCGACAGCCATCTCTATAATGACCTTCGCATCTCAACCACTAAGTTTACTCCAGACCTGCCAGCCATCCTTCGCTCCAAAGCGCAGCAGCACTGCTCCCCCTGAGTGCAATGCCGTTCCCACTTTAGGTGAGTACAAAATATATTCCACAGTACCCCTGAGTTAATGCATGAGCAAGTATACATGCTGCAAATGTCAATAATGCGCATCAATTCTGTCACTACCCTGCTTTTGCGCACCACTTTCTTATATGCGTTTTTCTTGTTAACACACACAGTACAAAGTCAGCTGATCTCATCTGAAGCAGATGTGCTGCTTGATCAAGTTACATCTGTCCGGATTTTTGGCACAAGTGGCGTCGGATCAGCACTGCAGCTGGATGGCCCGATTTACATACCTAGCGCAGCTGATACTCACCAGAATAATTTACTAAAACTGTATGCACTCCTGTTATTAAGTCTAGTTCAATCTGCTAATGTTGATAACCGCTTCAAACGAATGTTAATAACTTAAATAACAAGCTTAAAATTTACCCGTCCCATTTTCCCCTTTATTGTTTTTTCTCTGTACTGTAAATCTTCTAAGAAGAAATCTGAGCCTGCTGTTCTAAGAGAAATCTACCAAAGTTTTTTTTATAAATCAATAATGATCCATTTATGGAAAGTTGTCTTTAATTATATTCAACAATATAAAATATTAAGCGGCACAGTGGCGTGGTGGGTAGCGCTGTCGCCTCACAGCGAGGAGGGCCTGGGTTCGATTCCCCGGCCGGGCGGCCAGGGTCCTCTCTGTGTGGAGTTTGCATGTTCTCCCCATGTCTGTGTGGGTTTCCTCCGTGTTCTCTGGTTTCCTCCCACAGTCTAAAGACATGCAGTCAGGCCATTTGGACATGCTAAATTGCCCCTAGGTGTGAGTGGCTGTCTGTGTTTGTCTGTCTGCCCTGCGATGGACTGGCGACCTGTCCAGGGTGTGTCCTGCCTTCTGCCCGAAGACTGCTGGGATAGGCTCCAGCATCCACCCGCGGCTTGAAAATGGATGGAATATAAAATATTTGACCACTTTTAATTGATTTTTCTAACTTTAATACACTAAAGTTAAGGTTATATATCTCATTTCTAGTAAGTGGCCCAGCCCCTCCTATATTTTTATGTATGTGGCCCTCAGTGAAAAAAGTTTGGACACCCCTGATCTAAAGTGTGAATCTATGTTAACCTGCTTCTCCACTAATGTGAAAAAGAGTCTGAGTAAAATCTTTATAATCACCAAAACAACCAACTACAACAAGCCCTAGTGTATCATTTGGTCTTCTTAAAACATGAGAGGCAAATTATTATCTTTTAACAACGTCACCTCAAGGCCTTGGATAAATTAGACGGTTATCAAACAGTCTCTCAATGGTCAACGCATTACTTTGGCCATCAGTGAACAGACTCGAGTCATCAGACATCCATGAGTAATTAGTAAAACAAATGAACAGATATTAATCAAATGAAAAACTAAGTAGACTGAAATTATACTGTGAAAGGGTGTGTCGTGTTTGTAAATGTGGTGAGGAGGCGGACACATACACTGAGATAAGCGAATTTTATTAGGGGCAAATCCAGGGTCAAAGTCACAACGGTCCAGGGTCAAACAGCCATGACCAAATGAAAACAGGATCAAGCATACAAACAGTACACAACAAAGACCAACACAGACCAAGGCCAACACAGGGTTTATATACACGAGGGTAAACGAGGAACAGGCGGGAACACAGGTGGATACAATCAGGGGTGGAATCACGAAACAAGGGGGCTGGACTAAAAAACCAAAACAAAGAACTCATGGGCTAAGAACACATGCTGCCTGTTACAGAAGCTCCCGTTCATGTTCTTTCGTTTTTGCTCGTTACTTTACCTTTTTAATAGTTTATTTATTTTGACGAGGCAATATAGGGAAGCTGTGCCCTCTCGAAACATGCGAGTAGAGAGTGTTTTTTTGTCTGTTTTTTTCGCCGTGAAAGTGCTACTTTCACTCACTCCCCGTGTCCGCCGCGGCGATGCAGCATGGCCGTTTTGTTTACACTCGGGACCAGCTGATCGCACTGCAGCCGGTTGGCATGGCTTTGGAGACGGACACACAGGGGATGCAGAGGGGGAATTAACCAGCGCACGGGGAAAGCGAGGGAGAGACGGTGGAGGCTTATGGAAAAGAAGGGATATGGGCAATGTGAGGTCACTGGCAAATAAGATGGACAAGCTGAAAGCACCAGCCAGGAGTCAGAGGGAGTACCGGGAGTGTAGTTTAATGTGCTTTTCGGAGACATGGCTACACCAGGACATCCCGGATGACCATGTTTCAATCGATGACTTCCAGACTATTCGGGCTGACCGGGGCTTCACCGAGAGCGGTAAGCGCAAAGGAGGTGGGCTCGCTGTGCTAGTCTATAACCGCTGGTGTAACCCTGGTCACATTACCATCAAGGAACGTACCTGTTGCCTGGACATTGAGCTGACGTGAGTATTCGCATGCCATCATCGTGACTGTCTACATTCCCCCTTCTGCCAACCCGACGTAGGCAAGTGACGTCATTTATTCAACTACAGCACGTCTCCAAACGCAACACCTGAGTGCCTTTATCGCCATATCGGGTGACTTAACCATGTCGCTATGGCCAAGGCACTACCACACTTCACTCAGTATGTGGACTGTCCCATCAGAGAGGAAAGATCACTGGACTTGCTGTATGCTAATGTTAAGGACGCATACAGCTGCTCCCCCCTCCCCCCTCTTGGTAGGTCAGCTCCTGTTATGTGCCGCTGGTGAAGAGTCAGCCTGTGACCAAGTGGACAGTGAGTAGATGGTCTGGGGAGACGAGGCACAAAGGATTGCTTTGAGGCTACTGATTGGTGCATCACTGAGTGGACATCTTCTGTGTGGACACCACTCCTCCAACCAGGACTGTTACATGTTACCCAAACAACAAGCCGTTGGTAACAAAGGACATTAAGGCTCTCCTCAACAAGATGAAGAGCACCTTCAGAGCGGGAGACAGGGTGGAGGTGAGAACGATCCAGAGGGAACTGAGGACAGCTATCAAGGAGGCGAAGGACAAATATAGGAGGAAGCTGGAGTGGAAACTCCAGCAGAACAACATGAGGGAGGTCTGGAATGGAATGAGGACCATCACCAGCTTCAGGTCCAGCAACAACAGAGGAGTAGATGTCAGTGTGTATGGGGCCAACAAGCTAAATCTGTTCTTTAACAGATTTGACACGGCAGGCTCTGTCCCCCCCCAGCCTGACTCCTCTGCTGCCAGTCCTCAGCAGACCATACCACTCACCCCCCTCCCCCTCCTGATAGCCTGCCCCCCTCTTGTGACAGCCCATCTCACACCTCCATCCCTCCCCCACCCACCAACTCTACAGTGTGTCTCACTGCTGACCAGGTAGGAAGACAACTGAAGAGACTCCACACAAACAAGGCTGCAGGCCCTGATGGGGTTCCACCCAGGGTGCGTAAAGCCTGTGCCACCCAACTTTGTGGAGTACTTCAACATGTCTTCAACTTGAGCCTGAGTCTCCAGAGGGTCCCCATGATGTGGAAGACATCCTGCATTGTTCCTGTCCCAAAGACGCCACGACCCAGTGACGCCAAGGACTACAGGCCAGTGGCACTGACGTCTCATGTCATGAAGACCATGGAGAGGCTTGTCTTGGATCAGCTCCGACCCATAGTCCAGCCTTTTCTAGATCCCCTCCAGTTTGCCTATCAGCCCCGCCTGGGAGTTGAAGACGCCATCATCTACCTGGTGGTCAGCAACAAAGTAGTCCCACAAGGTACTGTCCTCTCTCCCTTCCTCTTCACCCTCTACACCACGGACTTCAGCTACTGCACACAGACTTGACACCTTCAGAAGTTTTATGATGATTCTGCAATAGTTGGATGTATCAGCAAGGGTGAAGAGGATGAGTACAGGGCCCCTGTGTCCATCAGCGGGGTCAGTGTGAACACTGTGGATGATTACAAATATCTGGGTGTGTATATTGACAATAAACTGGACTGGGCTAAGAACACTGATGCCATCTACAGGAAGGGCCAAAGTCATCTCTATTTTCTGAGGACTATGCTCAGGATCTTCTATGAGTCTGTGATGGCGAGTGCTATCCTCTATGCTGTTGCATACTGGGGAAGCAGGCTGAGGGTGGCAGATGCCAACAGACTCTGCAATCTGATCCGCAAGGCTGGTTACGTTGGTGTGGAGCTGGACTCGCTGACGGCCGTGTTGGAGAGGAGGACGCTGTCTAAACTGAAGGCCATTATGAACAATGGCTCCCAACCACTCTACGACACAGTGATGAGACACACGAGCTCATTCAGGTCAAGACTCACTCTACCAAAATGCACCACAGAGCGCCACAGGAAGTCATTCTTACCTGTGGCCATCAAACTCTATAACTCCTCCCTCAGTGTGTGACTCACAAAACTCAATACAAAACTGTACATATGTGCAATAATACCAATTGTGTGTGCAATAACTCAGAGGGACACTAACTTAATTTAAATAATTTAAATAATTGTAACTGCTTTATACCTGATGTTTCATATTACTATCACAATCACAGCCACCTTACTATATTCTTAAGTACTTAAATCTGATGTACATACTGTAAATTCTCTATATTGTCTTAAATTATTAGTAAAGTGTTTATTTTTACATAAATGGCTGCAACTGTAACAACTGCAATTCCCCCCTGGGATCAATAAAGGAATCTGAATCTGAATCTGAAAACCAAAACACAACAAGACACATGGACAAGACTGGTAGGGGCCAATTGTGACAGTAAACTATTATCTCATCAAAATACTGTTTCATTCTACATGTAGGCTAATTTAAAATGACCTCTAAAACAGCTAAATGAAGAAATCAAAGTCAGGAACTCAGCTCTCCACATTTGCTGCATTTCTCATTGATAATTTTATGGAATCATTTAATTATTTCATTATTTGGCAGAGGACAGAAAATCTCACACACAAAGGTACAAAAGTGTGGGAACATCTCACTGATCATAAATCTGTAGACTGTGAGTAACATGTTTGTGCACTTTCCCAGCCACATTTAGTGTCAGAGGCCTGAGAACAGAGAGGAGTTAGAGACGCGTCTGTGGTCTGATTTCTATTCTAATAAAACAGCAGTAATGACAACATCAACCAAATAAGAACTGAAACCTGATGATGTTTTTATGTTACACTCATTCCATCTTTTATGTAAAGCTACAAAGTCATATCTCTTACTAGATAATCATTTTTTAAATATATATTTATAACCATACTGATATTCCATACTGACTTCCTGGCTCTTTCCATGTCTTTCCTTAAAATCTAAGCACAGCCATAAAGCAGGACCTCACTGTTTTGGTGTCTTTCCCCCAGAGAAGTGGACTGAACTTTCCCCTGGACTCTGCATTGCAGTCAGTTCTCACGCTCAGTTCTTTCCTCTGTGGTCAGAGGACTCGTATCTTCAGGTGCTACCTATTTTAACACCTTTCTGATCTCATTGACTCTTTTTTCATAGATGTGCCACTTACCCACTAATACCCTCCCACCCCCACCCCCCTAAAAATGACAGATGTTGGTTTGAACTTTACTCTGGTAACAATAGTCTGTTTCTTCTTTGACCCAGAGAACACAGCGTTCATTAGTTCCATGAATAATCTAGAGGTCTGACTTGTCAGACCACAAAACACATTTCCAATGTGCATCAGTCCATTTAAGATGAGCTTGAGACTTTTGATGTTGTTGAGAAATGACTTCCACTGTGCATAGTATAGTATAAACTTGCATTTCTGGATGCAGCGACAGATGGTACTTATCTTTCTCAGTGTTCCTAGTCTTTAGTTGAACTGTTTTCATTCAAATACATTTCAAAGTAGATTTAAAAATCACCGCCTTCTCTTTTTATTTATATTTTTATATTTTATGGCCCAAATCCAGCAGAGTCAATATCAGACCCTCCAAGAAGGCCCGTTTCGAGGCCCTCGTAAAGGAGAAGGAAGAAGGAAGAGGACTGGAAAGTGGTATGGAGACTGCTGCACTCCACCCAAACTCCAGTTGTGGCCACCATCGCCAGCCTTTGTGCAATGAGTGGCCGAGGACCATCAGTAGGATAAGGAGGATTGGGCAGTCTGATTACTCCGCCATCCTCACAGGGAAGACCCAATTGGCTACTCAAAAGCTTCCAGGGCGGTTGCAACTGGATTACACGGAGTTAAAGAAAGCCATTTTTCAGCGAGTCGGCCGTACCTCGGAGCAGCACTACCAGCATTTCCAGACATTGACACTTCAGGAGTTTGACTGACCCTTCGTATTTGTGCAGCAGCTCCAGTTCTCCTGTAGGAGATGGCTTTTAGCTGGGGAATGGGACTCGGAGGAACTTATAGATCTAGTAGTTCTGGAAAAATTCATAGCCCAGTTACCAGAAGGGAATGCACCTTGGGTTCTTTGGCCAATTTGTCCCAAAAATTAAAGTTTCAGGGGTTAGTAAAGGAACTGACAAAGAAGAATCCCGTACAGAGGAATGGGGTGACAACTATGCAGCTTCGCAGAGAGATGAGCTAGCAGGGTCATCACACACTTCTCCAGACTCAACTTTATTGGGGGGTGTGGAATTGGAAAGAGATGCCAATCCCAAAAGGGGGCCTTTCCTCCAGAGCTCCTCCCTAGGGATTCCACTAGGAGATTTTCCCCAGGAACACTCACGTACCCCCACCTCTTGAGCACATCAGTGAAGTGCTCAGGTGTTCTTCTTTTCAGCTTTAGCCTGTGGTTCTCAATCCTGACCCTGGAGTTCTCCTGTTCTGCATGTTTTAGTGTTTTACTTTCTCCAACACACCGGATCCAAGGTGTAATCAGGGAGCAGGGCCGGAAACAACTGGCCTGAGGGATGAATTTACAGCTCACTCTCTGTCGTGCTCTCGTTCGCACATGCGCAGTCTGTCACTCTCTCTCTCACTCGCTCTCTCACTCGCTCTCTCACTCGCTCGTGTTTTGTCTGTGAGTAAAGAGGAAGTGTTGAGGTCATTGTTCAGTCATTACTGGGGCAGCATGGAGCTCAGTCTGCTCTCTCTGATGCTCTGTGAGTAGATTCTCTTTATATTCCTGTTGCTTTTTGTATTTATGTTTGTATTGTTGTTGTGCTGTGTTTGCACTGTAATTCTTATGTACAGGACAACAGCACATTAATCTGAACAAACAAACGGAAAGATTAAGACCACATCTAGGAGAACAGACATAAATTAGTTTTAATTCATAAAAAAATATTACAACAAAAGCTACAAGTTCACTGAATTTAAAAAGTCTACAGCTGTCTTCTGTTTTTCACAGTGTAATTTACATTCTGGGTAAAAAGAATAAGATACTCATTCCAGTTAAAAAACAGTCCATGCATTAAAAAAGCTGGCCGTGGCTCTTTCCACACAAGTAAAGTTGTTTTCTGCGCTAAATCAGCCATTAGGGGTGTACTTTGTGTACTTCTGGTGCCGGTCCCAAGCACGGATAAATAGTGAGGGTTGCGTCAGGAAGGGCATCCGGCGTAAAACTTGTGCCAAAACTATCATGCGGATCACGAATATGATTGCCATACCGGATCGGTCGAGGCCCGGGTTAACAATGACCGCCTCCAGTGCTGTTGACCAGCAGGGTGCCAGTGGAAATTGGACTACTGTAGGTTGAAGACCATCAAAGAGGAGAGGAGGAAGGCGGGTTAGAAGGCAGCGAGAGAGAAGGAAAGGCAGGGGTGTGGAGGTTAGAGTAGGGACTCTGAACATAGGGACTATGACTGGTAAAGGCAGAGAGCTTGCAGACATGATGGAGAGAACGAAGGTAGATATTCTGTGTGCTCAGGAGACCAGATGGAAAGGAAGCAAGGCCAGGAACATTGGAGATGGATCCAAACTGTTCTATCATGGTGTAGAGAGGAAGAGAAATGGAGTAGGGATAATCCTAAAGGAACATCTTGGGAAAAGTGTTCTGGATGTAAAGAAAGTGTCAGACAGGCTCATGAGCCTGAAGTTGGAGGTTGATGGTGTAATTTTGAATGTGGTCAGTTCATATGCACCACAGGTTGGTTGTCAGTTAGAGGAGAAAGAGGAATTCTGGAGTAAGATGGATGAAGTGGTAGATGGTGTCCCTAGAGAGGAGAGATTGGTGATTGGTGCAGACTTCAATGGACACGTTGGTGAAAAGAACAGAGGGGATGAAGAGGTGCTGGGTATGTATGCTATGAAATGTGGAAGGTCAGATGGTTGTAGATTTTGCAAAGAGAATGGAAATGGCTGTGGTGAACACGTATTTTCAGAAGAGGGAAGAACACAGGGTGACATACAAGAGTGGAGGGAGGTGCACACAGGTGGATTATATCCTTAGCAGGAGATGCCACCTAAAGGAGATTGGAGATTGTAAAGTGGTACCAGGGGAAAGTGTAGCAAGGCAGCATAGGGTGGTTGTCTGTAGAATGAGATTAGAAACAAAGAAGAGGAAGAGAGTGAAGACAGAGCCAAAGATTAGATGGTGGAAGCTGAAGGAGGAGGATGGTTGCAGGCAGTTCAGGGAAAAATTGCAACAGGCCCTTGGGGGCAGTGAGGAGCTACCTGAAGACTGGGAAACTACAGCTAAGGTGGTGAGAGAAACTGGCAAGAATGTGTTGGGTGTTTAGTCTGGTCAGAGGAAAGAAGACAAGGAAAGTTGGTGGTGGAATGAGGAAGTCCAGGAGAGTATTCAGAAGAAGAAGGCAGCTAAGAAAAAGTGGGATAACCAGAGAGATGAAGGAAGTAGACAGGAGTACTGTGAGGCTAGTCACATAGCAAAAAGAATGGTGGCAAAGGCAAAGGCTCAGGCCTATGGTGAGCTGTATGAGAGACTGGACAGTAAAGAAGGAGTAAAGGACTTGTATCGTTTGGCTAAACAGAGAGATAGAGCTGGAAAGGATGTACAGCAGGTTTGGCTGATAAAGGATAGAGAGGGAAATGTACTAGTGAGTGAACAGAGAGTGATGAGTAGATGGAAGGAGTACGTTGAAGAACTAATGAATGAGGAAAAGGAGAGAGAGAGGAGGACAACGGGGGGAGAGATAGTGGATCAGGAAGTGCAGAGAATTAGTAAGGTGGAAGTGAGGGCAGCTTTAAAAAGGATGAATAATGGAAAGGCAGTTGGTCCAGATGACATACCTGTGGAGGTATGGAGATGTTTAGGAGAGAAGGCAGTGGACTTTTTAACCAGGTTGTTTAACAAAATCCTGGAGAGTGAGAGGATGCCTGATGAGTGGAGAAGCAGTGTACTGGTCCCCATTTTTAAGAACAAGGGTGATGTGCAGAGCTGCAGTAACTACAGAGGTATAAAGTTGATGAGCCACACCATGAATGTATGGGAAAGATTTGTTGAAGCAAGGCTAAGGCGAGAGGTTCAGATCAGTGAGCAGCAGTTTGCCCAGAAAGAGTACCACAGATGCAATTTTTGCGTTGAGAGTGTTGGTAGAGAAGTACAGAGAAGGTCAGAAGGAGCTGCATTGTGTCTTTGTGGATCTAGAGATGGCATATGATAGGGTGCCAAGAGAGGAACTGCGGTACTGTATGAGGAAGTCAGGTGTAGCTGAAAAGTATGTTAGGGTGGTGCAGGACATGTATGAGGATAGTGAGACAGTGGTGAGGTGTGCAGTTGGAGTGACTAATGGTTTCAAGCTGAAGGTAGGGTTACATCAGGGATCAGCTTTGAGCCCCTTCTTGTTTGCAATGGTGATGGACAGGTTGACAGATGAGGTCAGGCAGGAGGCTCCATGGACCATGATGTTTGCAGATGACATTGTAATCTGTGGTGAGAGTAGAGAGCAGGTGGAAGAGAATCTGGAGAGTTTGAGGTTTGCACTGGAGACAAGACGGAATACATGTGTGTGAATGAGAGTGAGGCAGGTGGAAAGGTGAAGATGCAAGGAGTAGAGGTTGTAAAGGTGGATGACTTCAAATATCTTGGGTCAACCATCCAGAGCAATGGACAGTGTAGAAAAGAGGTGAAGAAGAGGGTGCAGGCAGGATGGAGTGGGTGGAGATGGGTGTCAGGGCTGATGTGTGACAGAAGGATAGCAGCAAGAGTGAAAGGGAAGGTTTACAAGACAGTAGTGCATCCTGCTATGATGTATGCTTTGGAGACTGTAGCTCTGTCTAAAAGACAGGAGGCTGAGCTGGAGGTGGCGGTGATGAAGATGCTGAGAATTTCGTTGGGAGTGACAAGGATGGACAAGATTAGAAATGAGCAGATCAGAGGGACAGTGAAGGTGGAGCAGTTTAAAGCCAGAGAGGTCAGGTTGAGATGGTTTGGACATGTGTTGAGGAGGAATAGTGGATATATTGGTCAAAGAATGTTGGAGATGGAGCTGCCGGGTAGAAGGAGAAGAGGTAGACCTCAAAGAAGGTTTATGAATGTAGTGAAGGTGGACATGGAGATGGTTGGTGTGAAAATAGAGGAGGCAGTGGATAGGGCAAGATGGAGGCAGATGATCCGCTGTGGCGACCCCTAAAGGGAGCAGCCGAAAGAAGAAGAAGATCTTAGTGTAGCGCATAGTGGTTATATGAGATTTTATGCTGTTCCATATTAGATTCCAGGATGAAAATATAAGTAAGAATCAGTGGATTCTGTCATTTAAAGTGTGTAAAGCTGGCAGGTTACCATCTTCAAAGAGGTCTTTTATCATGGTTACGCTCCTGAAGCTCCATTCTTCACTCTGTTATAGTTTCTTGTTGAAGGTAAAATAGAGGATTGTCCCAACATATTGAAAAATCCTGAGCTTTAAAAATGTTTGTTTTGTATATTGGCATTGCTTTCTAGTTTTCTAGCTATAAACCAGGTTTTTTTGAGGTACCAATGAGGATTTTTTTAAAGAATAGCCTGAGCCTGAAATGAGTCTGATTCATTCACCTCACAGCGATAGATACAGTGTGTTAGATTTAAGAAATGCACAGAATTATCAAACAAATCCACTGAGAACTCAGAATTAACTCACAATTGGTTCAAGGTGTTCAGTAGAAACACCAATTTTGTCATAATAGGAGTGCCATGCAAGGAGTCCCATCTACTGTTTATTGTAAGTTAATCTAAACCAAGTGAATGATAAAATAGTTACCAGAAACTCAATTATTAATTCCACTATAATAATAATAATAATAATAATAATAATAATAATAATACAACCCCAATTCCAATGAAGTTGGAATGTTTGTTAGAAGAGAAACATTGTTTTTAATCTGTTGGTCTATTTGCTCACGCAGTTGTTCACAAAGGGGTGAACCTCGCCCCGTCCTCGCTTATGAACGACTGAGCCTTACAGGGATGCTCCCTTTATACCCAATCATGACACTTACCTGTTTCCAATGAACCTGTTCACCTGTGGAATGTTCCAAACAGGTGTTTTTTGAACATTCCTCAACTTTCCCAGTCTTTTGTTGTCCCTGTCCCAACATCTTTGGAACGTGTTGCAGGCATCAAATTCAAAATGAGTGAATATTTGCAAAAAAAAACAATGAAGTTTATCCGTTTGAACATTAAATATCTTGTCTTTGTAGTGTATTCAATTGAATATGAGTTGAAAAAGATTTGGAAATCATCGTTTTCTGTTTTTATTTATGTTTTACACAACTTCCCAACTTCACTGGAATTATATATATATACAGTGCCCTCCATAATTATTGGCACCCCTGGTTAAGATGTGTTCTTTAGCTTCTAATAAATTGAGGGTTTTTTAAAATAATATAGGACCACGATGGAAAAAAGAGCAAAATCCAACCTTTATCTCAAGTGCATTTATTCAGTAGGAAAAAAATCCCACATTAAGAAATAATTGTTTAACATCAAATAATGTGTGCCACAATTATTAGCACCCCTGATGTTAATACTTTGTACAACCCCCCTTTGCCAACAAAACAGCACCTAATCTTCTCCTATAATGTTTCACAAGATGGGAGAACACAGAAAGAGGTATCTTCGACCATTCCTCTTTGCACAATCTCTCTAAATCATCCAGCGACCTGGGTCCTCTCCTCTGCACTCTCCTCTTCAGCTCACCCCACAGGTTTTCAATGGGGTTAAGGTCTGGGGACTGAGATGGCCATGGGAGGAGCTTGATTCTGTGTGTGGTCAACCATTTCTGTGTAGATCTTGCCATATGTTTAGGGTCATTATCTTGCTGAAAGACCCAGTGACGACCCATCTTCAGCTTTCGGGCAGAAGCCACCAGATTTTGTTTTAACATGTCCTGGTATTTCAAAGCATTCATGATGCCATGCACTCTAACAAGGTTCCCTGGGCCTTTGGAAGAAAAGCAGGCCCACAGCATCACTGATCCTCCCCTGTATTTCACAGTGGGCATGAGGTGCTTTTCTGCATACTCAGCTCTTGTGTTACGCCAGACCCACTTACAGCATTTGTTGCCAAAAAGCTCTATCTTTGTTTCATCTGACCAAAGCACACGGTCCCAGTTGAAGTCCCAGTACTGCTTAGCAAACTCCAAACGTTTACGTTTATGATTGTGAGTGAGAAAAGGTTTTTTCCGTGCATGCCTCCCAAACAGCTTGTTGGCGTGTAGATAGCGTCTGATGGTTGTTTTGGAGACTTCGTGACCCCAAGATGCTACCATTTGTTGCAGTTCTGTAACAGTGAGCTTTGGAGAACTTTTTATTTCTCTTATCATCCTCCTCACTGTGCGTGGTGGCAAAATAAACTTGCGTCCTCGTCCAGACTTGTTTACCACTGTTCCAGTTGTTTTAAACTTCTTAATAATTCCTCTGACAGTAGATACGGACAGGTGTAGGTGAGTGGCTATTTTCTTGTAGCCATTGCCTGACCTGTGAAGGTCAACACACATCTGCCTTACTTGAATGCTATGTTCCTTTGTCTTTCCCATGTTGAAGAGAAATGGCCTCTGTGTCACGTCATAATTATACCCCAGGGAAACAGGAAGTTGTGAATTGCTAATTAAATGTTCCTACATACTTTGATTAACTTCGTAAACTACTGTAGAAGTGACAGAAATTCTTTAATTACATTTATTTCCTAAGAATTGTTAGGGGTGCCAATAATTGTGGAACAGGTGATTTTATGAAGAAAAATTATTTCTTAGTCAGGGATTTTATTTTCCCCCTAAAACTCTACTTGAGTTAAAGGTTACATTTTTCTACAATTTTCAGTGTGACAGTATGTTTCCACAATAAAAACTGAATTTATTTTAAGGCTTTTGACACATCTTAACCAGGGGTGCCAATAATTATGGAGGGCACTGTATATATATATATATATATATATATATATATATATATATATATATATATATATATATATATATATATATATATATATATATAATAGACAATTTAGATTTTTTTATTTTTATATTCTGAAAAAAGTCTTGACTTGTATTCATCTCTAGTCGTGTTGATGTGGTAAACAAATGTTATACAATTCCTTTAACAAGGATTGTTAAAGATTTTAATTGCCATGTTCATGAAATAGTTGTGATGTTTGTCAGGAGTAGCTGGTCTCCTCAGCTCTGAGTTATCATGTTCTCACCTGCTGAATGTGGATCTGTGGCTGAAATCTGCACTGACTGCTTTTACACACTCAGCTAAATCATCAGCATTTTGGAATTTGGTTCAGAGCAAAATGAAGTTCAATTGTTTCAGATGCTGTTTTCTTTAAGGACATTATATCGCTGTGATACAGAATGGAGCTGTTAATGTGTTGGTGTGTAAAGGATTCAGTGTGTATTGGTAAAATACTCATTTGCTGCCATGGTAGGAGCCACACACATGTATGAATGACTGCCTACTTACCAATGACCTGAATGAGTTCCACTGCCCATTAAATGCACAAAAGGTCCTGATCCTGACCCAACTGACTTAATTGCATTATAAGCCTAAAATACTGAATCATTTTAGAGTCAACGACATGAATAGAATCAGACAAATTTACTCGGTTTTCTAAAGTGTGAAGGACAGTTCAGAAAATGATTTATGGTCAAATGATTTGAGTTACTTGGTTCACGGCAGTCGGTTTATCAAACTCTTTCACTTCACTCATCAGTTTTACAGTGTAGTGAATATTTCACACTAATGCATCATGTTCTCTGTGTCTCTCCTACTTTAGTGCTGATCCACTGTGGACAAACTCAAGGTGAACCATTACATGAAAATCGACTGCAGTGTTTTATTTGAGTTCATGTAAATTTGCATATAATTTCATTCCTTTAATAAATGACTTTGACAGACAGCCCAATTCAGTAAAATCATACATGATAACACATCCACTGTAAATGAGAGATCAGCACATTCATTAATTAATTTAGACTTTTAAATAATGACTTATTATTGTTTATTGATTAAAGTCCAATCTGGCTGCACAGAAACATTCATAGAACACAGACACATTAAACTCATTAGGCTCATTGTGTTTAAGATGATTAAACTACTTCTTATACTGAGAAAAGCAGCTCTGCTCATCATTTCACACCAACAGACCAACCTACACTGACAGTGGATCCTCAGAGCTCAGTCTACACTGGAGACGCAGTTACTCTGAGCTGTGAGCCGCCGCAGGGTGATGGATGGGAGATTTACTGGAGGAAAAACAATCAGAATTTAAAACATTTAGATCGTCTGAAAACAATCAGTGTTACTGAGTCTGATCCAGGAGAAGCAGAGTACAACTGTGTAGTGATGAAAGATTTACAGAATGTATTTCACAGTGTTAAAGTCAAGATTACAGTGAGAGGTATGTCATGCTTTCTGTTTGCTTTTACAAATTACTTGAATTTAGAATAAGTGGAAGAACAAATGACTCATTCCACTACATCCATGAAGATTTAGAATTTAATGAATGTTCAGTAAGTAGATATTTTAAAAGGATTTATCATCTTTGAACAGAGAGACCAAAAGCTACAGTGAACGTCCAGCCAGCTGGTCATGTGTTCATCAGAGAGAGAGTCACTCTGACATGTGAAATAGAAAGTGGAGATGACTGGAATTATGAATGGTATAAGAATAATAATCTTCTCAGAGATGCTCAAAGGAAGAAATATGAAATCTCTAATGTTGATCAGACTCATGCAGGTGATTATACCTGTAAGGGAACACAGTCAACAGGCCGAATCTACACACACACCAGTGCAGCTGCTACACTGACTGTATCAGGTGAGTGTGGCGTCTTTCTCACTTATAATTATGAAGAGTTTAAAGTGCAGATGGATTTCAACTGAATATCTTTCTGCTGCAGCTGGTTAGGAAGTAACAGAGGCAGCTTTTCTCTTTGAAACACACAGAGGCAGAAGTACAGACAATCGCAGCTGCAGTGCAGAAAGAGCTTTGATGAGATCACAATATGAGACCACAGCACACCTAAACGTAAAGTTTAAACAGCGTAACCTAAAAAAATTACATCATAGAACCAACAACAGAAATAATATTAATAATAATAATAACAAAATATTTAATAGCTTTTTTTGTAAAATGTCATCTTAGCTCAGTTATTTGGAGTTCAGCTGTGAAATTAAGCAAGAAGTGTTTTCTGTGTAAATCCATGACATGAGCAGTCAGAGCCTCAGTGAGCTGCACGGCTGAACACAGACTACCTGTTATATTTACCTTCCTAGACGCAGACGTCAGACATCACTAACTGACCAATAAGAACAGCTCAAATCCCCACATTTAAAATCAAAACATTTAATCAGAAATGATGTCATATAAATGACCAATTTATCGGGGTCTATTTTCCCTAATTCTGCTCATTTTAATGAACATGTTTTATCAACTTTATTAATGTATTGTGTTTTATCAGCTGCAGGTGGAGAAGCTGTAATATTTTCACTCTTTTAGCTGAATTGTTCTGAAAAGGTGGAGCTGAAAACAGTTTCCCGTTCGTTTTGGAGCAGAAATGTGTGACTGCTTATATAAACATTAATAAGAGATTTAAAAAGTAGCTAAAAAACCTAAATTAGACTGTAGCGGCGCTCCGGGAGTCACAAGCTGCTTTCAAGGACGCAGGGATGTGTTTTAGATCGAGGTGCTGAAATTCTGTGACGTGATGGATGAAGTCTCACAAAATCATGTGCTTTCTTTCCAACGTGAAACAGAGCCTGTAACGCGGTGCTATAATTAGACGAGAAACCACAGTACAAACATCTAACTGATACATCAAACCACCGCTCTCTTACTCTGCACTAACGTTATGCAAATGAGCTCATCAGATTGTTGATATGTGTTGCAGTAATGATTATATTAGATTATATTAGATTTAACACTGAACACACACAGAGCAGGAGACACAGCACTGATCAAGTTACATGTATTACGTTACACCGCTTTCATGTTAAAGTACATTAGGATGCTTTAGGGCTCAGAACTGGCCTGCGACTCTGCACAGACTTCTGATGTGCTTGAGGACACGTCACCAAAGCGGTCAGCAGTTTTCAGCTCACTGTAATGAAAATATGGTGTTTACTTAATCAAAACAGGGTGACTGCAGATTTTAGAAATATAAAAATATAAACTCTGCTCTAAAGAAAGACATACAATTACTGTGAAGTTCAGAACAGCATTATTCTTCTTAATATTGTTAGCAGTTGCACTGCTAAATAAATAAATAAACAAACAAACAAATAAATAAATAAATATTCAGACCTTAGATATTTACAATGCATGTGTTCTGATCAATACAGTCAATGAGACAGTAACAAGCTAAATATATTATTATATTATTTATTATATTATTTATAAGGTCATATCTGTTGGTTGGTGTCTGTCCCGTACCCTAAGTTTCAGTTTGTTAAAATATAGTTTACTTTCTTTGTAATTCTCTTATTTTCTTTGCGATGTTTTTGATTCATATTAAATTGTTGGAACACTGAGATTCATCATATAAAAATAAATACCAAAAAACTATTTAAAAATGGTGACGTTAACACAGAAACACAGAGTTTTAGTTCATAGGCGGAGCCTTATTTTAGCCACACCCCTGCAATTTAGAGCAGGAACTGAGACTGTATACATCATAAATGTATCATAATTAAGCTGTAGGGTCACTCAAGTCAAAGGAAATTAGTCTGAAGTATGAGACGGTTATGAACTGTATAAATGATTCATATATTATTCAGATTATATTAATATATTATTCAGATTATATTCATATATTATTCAGATTATATTCATGTATTATTCAGTGTGTTTATGTTCAGCAGCAGACATGATAAAATACCTAATTATGTGGCTAATACTTTCATAACTACCACAGACAGATATGCAGAATCATAAGCAGTGAAAAATAAAGTTCAGGACAAGCCCTTGAACAGGATCCAGAAGTTTGGTCCTCCAGAGAGTTTTAGTGATTTAAATGAAAACTAAGCATGATGGTTCATTCAGAGAATAAAATACAAATAAACAATAATTGCTGTATTGCCATAGATGGTTGGGGGGTCCACTGTCTAATCCTGGTCCTAACACATCTGGCTCTAATACTCAGATGCCTATGAAGGCCTTCATTAAGTCCATGTTAGACAGGGCCTGTGCTAAACTCTGTAAGGTGGTGTCTCTTCAGGACCAGGACTGGTTGCTTCTACTGTAGAATGAGTTCAGCAAACATGCCAATAAAAGCAGTGTTGTAACTACAGGGGGACAGGAGAGTTAGTTACACCCCCCCAATTGTGTGATTTTATACAAATAGAACCCAACAGAACCGCCTTCAATCACGTGGAACCTTTTCCTTACGTTTGTAGTGTCTGCTCAGGCCGATTAAAGATTTATATATTTAAATTAATGCTTTTAGAGACATTAAAAGGACTGGCATTGGGGGAATATAGATATTATATCATAGATATAAACAGTTACAGTGTGGATGAATGTGTCACTGAGCTTTTAGTGTCAAGTGTCCAAATACACTGCTCAAAAAAAATAAAGGGAACACTTAATCAACACAATATACTGTACTGAAGTATGAAAAGCGATCCGGTATGGCCATCATATTAGTGATCCGCATGATAGTTTTGGCACAAGTTTTACGCCGGATGCCCTTCCTGACGCAACCCTCACCATTTATCCGGGCTTGGGACCGCACCAGAGGTACACAGAGTACACCCCTAATGGCTGGTTTACTTAAGTATCAAAAGTAAAAGTACTAAAAGATTAATTATGACTAATGTCCTATGATCATTTTTATAACCAGACTGGCTTCATGAACTCATTTCAGGTGAAAGTCCTCCAGCGTCTCTCTTGGTAAACCAGTCTTTTAATAGAACGTCATTAATTAGTGACGCTGACGTCTATAAAATGATCAGAAGCACAAAACACTGAAGGTAAACAGTTTCCATCAGGGAGAACCGAGTGTCTCTGAAATAAACTGAAACTTTTCTTGTTTGTAAAAAGTTAAGATCTATTTGCAGCTTAGTTACAAGTTTAATTTTAATAAAAGCTCAGGATCACAAATGAGGTCTCTGTTCATAAACAAACTAGCAAAAACAAATTTACTATAAAATGTACTATAAAACTGTTTTTATGAATTCAGAAAAAAGCCGCGTCAGTCTCGACTGCATATGTGGACATATTTCTATACTGTGCTCTATTTACACAAAGTTAGGTTAGTTCATCATTTATGTTGAACAGACTCTCCCAAAGTTTTACGCTGCTGCACTGATGTTGAAACGTGTGCTGCACTGGGTCGGTATGACCAACAGGTCAAAACCAGCTCTAAACAAAGTGACCGCTGGGCCCTGATTGATGCTCTGGCTTTGCGCTTCTTTCGTTTTGACATGTTACGTTTTTATACACACAGAAACCAAAAGGAACAACAGATTTCTCAAAATGTAGGAGGAAAAAGTCGGATATTAGACTCTGAAATGTAGTGGAGTGAAAGGAGAAAGTCGCCCAGAATGGAAATACTTAAGTACAGATACATGAAAAAATACTAAAGTACAGAAACCAATTACATTTACTTAGTTACTGTCCACCACTGGTGAATATTATCATGCATGTTCAGGGTGAATGTGTTTTAAAAGTCTTTATCATCTTTGAACAGAGAGACCAAAAGCTACAGTGAACGTCCAGCCAGCTGGTCATGTGTTCATCAGAGAGAGAGTCACTCTGACATGTGAAATAGAAAGTGGAGATGACTGGAATTATGAATGGTATAAGAATAATAATCTTCTCAGAGATGCTCAAAGGAAGAAATATGAAATCTCTAATGTTGATCAGACACATGCAGGTGATTATACCTGTAAGGGAACACAGTCAACAGGCCGAATCTACACACACACCAGTGCAGCTGTTACACTGACTGTATCAGGTGAGTGTGGCGTCTTTCTCACTGTATTTCCACCATTAAAGCTGCACTAGAGCCCGACTGATAATTTGGCAATATTATCAGCTGATATGAGCTGCAGATAAACTGGTACTGGCATTTATAACAGCCAGCAAATCGCAATTAAAAAAGAACCGGAGAGGCGGAAAACAGATCCTTCAGCCATGTTATGAAGGTTGTTGTTGAGTAGTTTGTTCATCTGCAACTTCCCTGTTGGAAACACACACATGGCCAACTTTAGCCTCATGCCTAAACGAAGGAAGTGTCAATAAATGATGTCTTGCTTGTGTTTGTAGTTACAGGCGGTTCATTGGAAATGATTAAACCAGAGGGGACATATTATAGACGTGAGCTGAACTAACATTAGTCTATAACTGGTAGCCAAACAAACATTTCTACACTAGTTTCTCTGTCAAATGTGTAGTGTGTGCTTTAATGGCTCTATTTTGTTGGAGTGCACAGTGCATTGAGACGTTATGCACCTCTAAAAAAGGAGTTGCGGTATAGCTGTGAACAGCACGTCATGTTCAGGGTCTCCTGCATGTAATCTGGTTAATCATTAAATTCTTTAAATGAAGTATGATGCATGATTGTATATGTTCATAACACTCTATGAGGGGGTGAAATCCCAAAGTTGTAAGTTTATTTTTAAACTGCATTGTGTTTTCTTTGTGAGGAGTCTTAAATAACTACACATAAATGTCAGAGAAAGTCTTTATTTGTTATGTATTTCTGTAAAAAATATCAGCTGATCAGATGCATCATTTAAATCCTCAAATACAGAAATGGGTACCGGTCTCAAAAATGCTAAATCAGTCAGGCCCTAAGCTGCACTATGTAAGATTTTGAAAGTAGTAGCTGAAGAAACGCTATAAAATACTATTTAAAACACTATAACATGTGATGTGTGTGCACAGGTCACACTGTAAAGCCTGAAATAATCTCAAAGTTTGCAGTAGGTTTTCAGTCCATTTCAAAGGTCTTTACACCTTAACGTCACATGCACAGGCTCAAAAGAAGGTCTGGCTTTATGTTTAGGTGTCAAAAGCAAAAGTAACATTATACTGATAAAGATATGTTCACAATAGTAGATCATTCACTTCCATTCTCAGAAGACACGTCTTTCACACAGAGCACAACAGTTGTAAAGTTTTCTTCCACAAGCAATTACAGGTTTCCACCAGAGAGGTCTCCAAATCCCCCCAAATCACACAGTGTAGCTTTAACAGTTTAAATGTAGAGATGCGTAACTAATATCATTTTACTATGTATACTTAAGAAGAAGCAGAGACCACAAATTACCCTTAGTCTCAATGAGAGCATGCAGCTCATCTGAAACACTGGCAACATCAGCTGATGGTAATAGTTCAACATGTTTGTCCATAGCCAGAAAGTGGAGGATGCTGAAGAGCAGAAATGACGAAACTGAATAACAGACAGTAAATGTTTTTGAATGACAGTCAGAGAGACTGTATACGTTTTAAAAGTGTTTATCATCTTTGAACAGAGAGACCAAAAGCTACAGTGAACGTCCAGCCAGCTGGTCATGTGTTCATCAGAGAGAGAGTCACTCTGACATGTGGAATAGAAAGTGGAGATGACTGGAATTATGAATGGTATAAGAATAATAATCTTCTCAGAGATGCTCAAAGGAAGAAATATGAAATCTCTAATGTTGATCAGACTCATGCAGGTGATTATACCTGTAAGGGAACACAGTCAACAGGCCGGATCTACACACACACCAGTGCATCTGTTACACTGACTGTATCAGGTGAGTGTGGCGTCCTTCACGCTTTATCATTAAAGCTGCATTTGCAAGTTTAAAAAATTTTTTTTTTTTTTTTATCAAAGCTGAAAATGCATGAAATAATTTGAAAGTCAAGACATCGTGTCAGATTCTGTGGGGGGGTTGGGGAGGTAGGGTCTGCCCCTGTCATATGCTTTTGCACATTGATGTTACATTTACAGGCTCAAATATATATGTATGTATGTATATATATCTTATATGCAGAATTATGATTTCTGATCTGTTCAATACTGTAATTCAATTCAAATATATAATCAGTGGTACCTCCATCATCTCCACTCGTTTTTTGTGATATTCTTCTGAGTTTTTTGTGACTCTGCCTAAAATATATAAGCTTGATTGAAACACAAATTGTGTTTTTCACAACCAGAAACTGCATGTTTGGGCTCAAGCAAAAGGCTTCATACACAACACACAGGCAGAATGCATCTGACTTGCATCTGAATTCAGTGCAGTAAGCTTAATACATCCAGCCCACTGTGTCTTAAGCCTTAATCAGTTCATGTAGCTCATCTCATCAACACTAAAAACATGAGCTGATGGCAGTAGTTGGCTTTTGTCTTTGTCTTTGTTTATCCACAGCCAGAAAGAGGAAGGTGCAGCAGAGCAGCAGTGATTCATCTAAAAACCCATCTAGAATAAAATTCTCTCTGTAAAATAAAAGAGAGGAAATGTTTTTTGAATACTGTAATGCATGTTCAGAGTGTATAAGTTTAAACGTACTTATCATCTTTGAACAGAGAGACCAAAAGCTACAGTGAACGTCCAACCAGCTGGTCATGTGTTCATCAGAGAGAGAGTCACTCTGACATGTGGAATAGAAAGTGGAGATGACTGGAATTATGAATGGTATAAGAATAATAATCTTCTCAGAGATGCTCAAAGGAAGAAATATGAAATCTCTAATGTTGATCAGACTCATGCAGGTGATTATACCTGTAAGGGAACACAGTCAACAGGCCGGATCTACACACACACCAGTGCAGCTGTTACACTGACTGTATCAGGTGAGTTTGGCGTCTTTCTCACATATTTTCCTTCCTTAAAGCTGCTCTGTGTAAGTTTTTGTATTACAACAGAAATAAGTAATGGGAAAAAAACATACTAAAATACAGTGTTCGTGTTCTGCTGTAAGTCACCCAGTAACGCCTAAAAGTTTGGAGGGGTTGGAAACTTTTCATGGGTTTTTCATGTTTATTAATGTCACATAAATAGTCTCTCAATGAAGGTCTGAATCGATGTTTAGGTCTCAAATACAAAACAACATTATACTGAAGAAGATATTACAACAGTAGTAGATCGATCACTTACGTCCCCGTAAGACACGTCCTTCACCAAGTTCTGACTGAGTTCTCCTTGAATGCTCTTTCAATGAGCACAGTCTTCAGATTCGTTCCCTCAGGGGTTTCATAGCACAACTAATGTTACAAACTACTGTTCCTCATGTTGGGTGTAATTACACATTTTCACCAAAGAGGTCTCCAAATCCCCAAAACTTACATAGTGTATCTTTAACAGTTAAACGTGGAGACGTGCATTACTGCTATAAGAATATCATCCAACTGTATTAACCTAAGACGTGACAGATGATGATCAGTTAAATTCTCTTTACACTGGCAACACTGGAAAAATCAGCTGATGGCAATAGTTCACTTTTGTGTGAAGTGTTAAGTGTTAAGTTTGTCCATAGCCAGAAAATCGAGGATGAAGAAGAGCAGTAGTGATCGTTCTAAACACATCTGGAATTAAACAAATGTTAAATACTGTCATGCATGTTCAGAGAGAGTGAATAAGCTCTAAAAGCATTTATCATCTTTGAACAGAGAGACCAAAAGCTACAGTGAACGTCCAGCCAGCTGGTCATGTGTTCATCAGAGAGAGAGTCACTCTGACATGTGAAATAGAAAGTGGAGATGACTGGAATTATGAATGGTATAAGAATAATAATCTTCTCAGAGATGCTCAAAGGAAGAAATATGAAATCTCTAATGTTGATCAGACTCATGCAGGTGATTATACCTGTAAGGGAACACAGTCAACAGGCCGAATCTACACACACACCAGTGCAGCTGTTACACTGACTGTATCAGGTGAGTGTGGCGTCTTTCTCACTGTATTTCTGTCTATAAGAATTTAAAGTGCATTACAACTACAAACACATCATCTACTACGTATCAGCCAGTTTCTCTTTAAAAACTTACTGATGACTTAGTGAGTTCAGTGAGCTTGAAACTAGTGTTTCTCCAGGTAATGCACAAGGGAGTAGACCGCCAACTCCTGGTTAGATGGCAGAACACCTTATAGGACAAATTAAAAAAAAAAAAGGGGGGGGGGGCGTTTCTTTTACATGAACTTTCGATAGAGGCGATTTCTTTCTCTACAGCTGCACTAATTGACAGAGAGCAAAATTCTGAGTCCCACCTCTAATTTTACTTGTTACTACGTTTAACAAACTCTGAGCACAAAGCTATCTGGGAAAAGACTAAACAGTTCAATAGTATGAAGGAAAATTAGAAGCACAGAAGAAAAGCTTTGAAAACATTTATTATTAAAAAGATGCCTCTTCAAATGAATGTTGAAGCTAACACTAAAGCTAATCATAGCGATGTTAAGTGTTAAAGAGAACTTGTACACATTAAAGAAACAATACACAGGGTGGCAAATGTACGAGTGGCTTAATATTTGTTTTTACACGTTTTAATCACAAATGTGTGCACCATACAGTTCATCATACAGTTCTGACTGATTTATCAAGCTTACTATCAGCAGCTAATTGACTTTAATATTGCTTTATAACTTTTTTTCTCATATTAAAATGATGTTTAGTAAATACAGTAAGCTATAAGGTTTAGCTTAACCAAGAGCCAGCATATGTCTGTCTGTTAATGGTTAATTAACACTGAGCTCTCAGTGGGGTCTCCATGCTGGGGGATAAAACCCCCAAAAATACAAACAAACAAACTAAAAAGATAAATAAATAAGACCAGCATGACTCCCACACTTGTCTAAGCTGGTTCATGCTGGTCTGGTGCTCGATATCAGCAGAACACAACTGTTCTGGTGGTGATCAGCATATCTGAAAGCATTGCTGCTAATCCTGACACCAACATTAAAAACAATGTAAGCTTGATTTACTGGTCTATGCTCATTTTTCTAGTAGGGTGTCCACAAAGTTTAAACCACTATATATTTTTTTTGCTTTGCTGCAGTTAAAAAATCTGTTGTAGAATTTCTGATGTAACCGCTTGTGTAAAGATGAAAAAACACGTTACAAGTATCAAAATAGCATCAGAACGTCATCTGCCGTGTGCACCAAAGGTCTGCAGAGAAGAAATGCTTCATTTGGTGTTTGGTCTCAGCAAGTTCAACAGAGACAGGCTTCCTGTCCAAGTTTCAGCTGCACAAATCCCAACAGATGAAAAGATGGAAGGGTTCATTCCTTTCATGATGACAAACTTTCTCATGAGGCCATGAAGTTTAGATATAAGATCATACACTTTCAAAAGAGACAGTCAAAGAAGAGAAACAAAAAACAAGAGTTTCCAGAACTGGAGGTTAAAAAATTCTTAAAGATCAAGAGAAAATGGGGCAACCGTGCATCATCTAACAGACCACCCAAACTGTCTCCATCAGATAATCACTTAGAGCCTCCACCTGGGAGAGATCAAAGAAAATCAAGCCCTAGGTTTGCTTCAGATATGAAAAAATCTGTTTCTGGACATCCTTTATCCTGGATATCCTTTATCCTGAACATCCTTTATCCTGGATATCCTTTATCCTGAACATCCTTTATCCTGGATATCCTTTATCCTAAACATCCTTTATCCTGGATATCCTTTATCCTAAACACCCTTTATCCTGGATATCCTTTATCCTGAACATCCTTTATCCTGGATATCCTTTATACTAAACATCCATTATCCTAAACATCCTTTATCCTGGATATCCTTTATCCTGGATAACCTTAACATGTTTTAAATGTTTCACTTTTGTGTGTCTGTATTATATTTTACCTGTTAGCTGCTTTTTTGTTTATATTTTAAAGCAACTGTCAGCCCAAGAAAAGTATTAAATATTAAAAACTTCTATAAATAATCTTGTGTATAGTCAGTGAGAGAGTGATGGGTCTATATGAATGTACTTATTAATGAACTCTAATTAATCTTTGATTAAATACCTAAGTAGTTACATTGTGTCCCATCAGAGTTGATTATTTTTATTGTTTCTTATCAAAACAGGACTTTAGTGTTTCCTTTTGATTCTTAGTGAATTACCAACCTGATCTCGAACTCTAAAGTGCAGTTTCTAGTTCAAATGTAAATCTAAGAAGTTGTTACTTCACTCTGTATCACTTTCTCTCTCCTACAGATGGTGATGTGATTCTGGACATTCCTGTCCATTCTGTGACTGAGGGAGATTCTCTGACTCTCCGCTGTTTATTTCGCTCCACAAAGCCCTCAAACCTCACAGCTGATTTCTATAAAGATGGATCACTGCTCCAGACCCAGACGACAGGAGAGATGATCATCCGTACTGTCTCAAAGTCAGATGAAGGTCTCTACCACTGTAAACACCCAGAGAGAGGAGAGTCACCACAGAGCTGGCTCTCAGTCAGAGGTGAGAACAGTTTCATGTTATCTGATTCATTCTTTAACTCTATAGATCACAAACTGTAATAATTCATTGTTTCTTCTGCAGCTTCAGGTTCTGGTGTAACAGTAGTAGTAATAGTCGGAGTGTCAGTGGGACTGAGTCTAATCTTGCTCCTCATCATCGTACTGGGCCTGATTTGCTGTTACAAGAAGAGCAAAGGTTTGAAGACACACTTCCTCTGTCCTGTATGAGTTTATGCAGCTGAGTAAAGACAGATTTCTGTGAGCTGTGCTGTTTGTACTGGCGCTGATATAGAAGTATAGTTTGAATCTCTTATTCAAAGATGTATCTCTGTCTCCCTCTACTGGAAATCAGCAGAACACCAATCAAAGCCAGAGTCTGTCAGGGTCTGGGGGGTCTCTCTCAGGAAACCCACCACTGCAGGCTGCTCAGTTTGCATGACTAACATAATCAGTAGCATTTAGTTTTTATAGCAGTTACACTGTTTCAGTAAAAGATCTCATTCACTCTGTAATAAGCAGTGATCACATTTATGGATTATTGATTTCATATTTAACAGGAATGCGACTAAATTTCCTCTTGTTCATTAATACTTGTTTATAAGTGAGGTGTCTGTGATGATGTGAGAACACAGTGGCGTCTCTGATGAGTAACTTCTTCTGTTCCAGGTGATTCTGCAGCTCAGCCCAGTGATGACACTTACGCTGAGATTATGACTACAAACAGCTACAGAGGAAGCGGTAAGAACTGCATCTCTACAGTAACAGATATATTTTCTCTTTAACTGTCTTTGATATAATCTAAATTATTTCTGTATCAGATGAAGGAGCAAGGAGACCAAATGATGTGGCTTATTCCCAAATTGAGATGAAACATTTCAACTACCACAGTGAAGGTATGAATGACCTCATGTACTTTAATGTTCTTCAAAACATCTCAGCACCTAGTACATCTCATTGTACATCATACTTTTCCACAGAGAGAAACTAATTTAAGGTTCACAGCTGGACCTTAAAACCACTGCTGTACCTTTAAGGGAACCTTTACCTTGTTCGTACCTTGATTAATGAAAATGTTCCTGCACAGAACCTTTATTTCTAACAGTGTAGTTCCTGTGAGTGTAAGTCTATTTCAGAGGGTCTGAGCTCTCTCTGGTTCCTCTTTGTGTTTTAATATCATGTCCTCCTGTTTGAAACTACATTGTGAACACGACACTTGACCGACTTTCTACCTCTAATCTGGCGACGTGTCTCAGGAGATACGCACTTTTTTAAAGTCGCTGATTAAAACCAGGAACACTATCAGACCATGTTTCCTTCATCAGCCTGTTTAGACAACAGTCATGATTAGTTTCATTAGTTTATGTTACTGTTTAATACAAAATTACTTTAATTAATAAATTATCACCTACCACCTGTCAAACACACTAAAATATAAAAGTCATTAGGTGCTTTTCTCTTGTAGGTCTGTGAAGAAAACTGCTGCTGCTGCTGTCGCAGGACAGAAAGTAAGCATTTCCAGAAACTCCTGGTTGGGTTTTAAGGAGTGCAGACAGACGAGGATCTGAACACATTTAGACTGTCAGAATCATCTTTAATATCTGTATATCTTACAGTAACAAACGCTCTGTTAGTGTTTTATACTGAGGAAGTGAGAAGAGTCACTTTTTCTCGTTGGTGTATTAATGTACTTTTCTAACTCTGACTCTGAGTTCAGGAATAATCAGATATTCTGAACTCGGCTTTGATGATAATATCTGGGTGTATTAGCTAGTAAAATGAGTTAGTTAGCTAGTAGAGTGTAATCTGAAGCTGTACCCTCAATATCTGTACCATATATATCTATCAATATACCATCTGTCTCTGCTGAGGAACTTTTATTTGCTGTACAGTTTCCTCTCATCTGTTTTTGCACTGCTTATAGCTCAGTTATTTTATTTTATTAGATTGTTATTTTGCAGGACGTGCTACACTGCAGTCTTCTTAAATGGAGTTTAATACTCTCTGTTATGAGTAATAATACACTGTACACCTACAGACAGTATTTATCATAGCAATATTAAACGTAATATTAAGACATACTAGCACAATGTCAGACATAATAATGTAAGACAGTCACACAATGAGTTTTGATGCTTAATGTACTTTAATTTTTTTTCATTTTAGATATTTTATATTGTCCTTATGTCTAACCAAACTAAATCATATTCATATATATAATGATGAAATACAGTGCGGTCATTTGTTCTGATATTCTCATTCTTAGTGTTTTCTAACCTGTTGATCTTTTATAAAGCAGTTAAAGTTTCATTTATAATCATGTTATGTTTTATGAAATTAAACATTATTTTGTTTTCTTTAATTAGCTTAAGAAATCAATCAGTGTAATAAAAGCTATATTTTTATTCATTTTGCTGATGTCTGGAATTAACACAAATAAACATTTTCTAAGCACAGCACCCCTTATGTTCTGTTCTTTATTTAGAGACAGATATTAGCTTTGATCAAGCATTAATTTTCCCAGGGGAAACTTCAAGCCTTCTAGGCCCTCAGAAAAGACCTAATGATTTCTGGGAACTGAAAAGTGTTACAGTTGTTGTGTTTAAACTCTGTAAGTATGATAGTAATTCTCTTATTTTAATGTTGAGGTTTGCTCAGAAACAAAGGATTAAAATCTTAAAACAGAAAATTACATTTTGTTCTCTATTATGAAAGTTCTGTCTAAGCCCAGCTCATCACACAGCATTTTACCATCACTGCACTAAACTAAACCCAGAACCAGACCACAAAACCCATAATAGATCACTCACAGCTTGACATGTACACAGAGGAACCTGCTCGTGGACCCTAGGGCTACTGGTAGTCATGGACCCTATAAGCCGGTTAAAATTCCATGAAATCAGAATCACAGCTGAGTTCCCTCTTAACTGATGTGGACAAATTACATCAGATTTAGTATCAAACACCAGACAAAATGCAGCATCACAAACTCGAGACCTTTGTTTTTAATGAAGGTGGTCACACCACCATGAGAATTCTTAGCTATTCATCACCTCACTATTACTGCATTAACACAAACCACCAACCACATCACTAAAAGCCATAATCGATTATATGAGGCTTGATGTTTGCAGTTAATATAAAGTGTGAATCATCTATTTTAACCTCAGCTAACTTTACTAGATTGGCCTGTAATCTATTGTTTGATCTTATAACATGAGGGGAAACGATTATCTTATAAGAACATCACACCAACGTCTTGGACATATCAGTCAGTCAGTTCTCACAGTCAGCGCTCTGGATAATGGAGAAACAGGCAGATGAAACAGTGACTTTAACAATGATCAGATAATTATGGGAAAGACTTCAGTCCTCAATCATCTATAATAATTAATCATGTGAACAGATATTAATCAAATTCATTAGACTGTGAAAGGGTGAGTTGTAGTCTTGTCAAAATGTTCTTTTAACCAGTTATTATTTAGCAGCAGACAGAAAACCTCACTCACACATATACAAAACTGTGGGAACATCTCACTGATCATATATATTTATAGTATATGAGTAGAATGTTTGTTCACTTTATCCACCAAACTCAGTCTCAGAGGCCTGAGAACAGAGAAGAGTTAGAGACGTGTTTGTGGTCTTGTGACTTTTATTCTGGTAAAACTGCAGTAATAACAACATCAACCAAATAAGAACTGAAGCCTAATGATGTTTTTAGGTCACACTCACTGCATCTTTTACAAGCTATGAATTCCTATTTATTACAAGATAATCTTTTATTCACGTATTTACAATCATACTGATCTTCATCTTTCAGGCTCTCGACATGTCCGTCCTTACAATCTAAGTAGTCTTGTAATGCTGGGTCTCTCTGCTTTGATGTCTGGACTGAAGTTTTCCCTGGACTCTGCACTGCAGTCAGTTCTCACGCTCAGTTCTTTCCCCTGTGGTCTGAAGACTCGTACCTTCAGGTGTTATTTACTCCACACCTTTCTGCTCTCATTCATACTTCATTTATTCACAGATGTGCCAGTTACCCACTAATACCACCTCCCACACACCCACCACAACAGACGCTGATGTTTGAACTTTACGCTGGTAACAATAGTCCTTTTTTTCTTTGACCCAGAGAAAACAATGTTCATTATTTCTATAAATAATCTAGAGGTTTGACTTGTCAGACCACAAAACACATTTCCACTGTGCACTAGTTCATTTTAGATGAGTTTGAACCCAGAGAATTCAGCAGCCTTTCAGATGTTGCTGAGAAATGACTTCCACGGTGCACAGTACAGTCTAAACTTGCATTTGTGGATGCAGCGATAGACGGTGCTCATTAAACATCAGTCTGTCAGTGTTTTGCCGTTGTATTTTATTGCAGGGATCAATTTCATATGTTAAAAAACAATGAAGCTGATAAAGTAGAACATTATATGTTCTCTTTGAACTGTTTAATTTCAATGAAATACAGGTCAAAGCAGATTTAAACATCAAGTCCTTAGTATTTTACAGAAGAACTTGGGTTTGTAAGATTAAGGCCGAACACAAAAAACATTAAGGCAGAACACAAGATCTCTCTCTCTCTCTGTCTCTCTCTCTCTCTCTGTCTCTCTCTCACTCTCTCTCACTCTCTCTCTCTATCTCTCTCTCTCTCTCTCTCTCTCTCTCTCTCTCTCTCTCTCTGAGTAAAGGGGAGGTGTTCAGGTCCTTGTTCAGTCAGTCATTACTGGGGCAGTATGGAGCTCAGTCTGCTCTCTCTGATGCTCTGTAAGTAAAGATTATCTTTATATTGCTGTTGCTTATTTGTATTTAAATATGTATTTTGTAGTGTAACTGTACTGTAATTGTTCTGTACAGCTTTGTTCCACATTTCATAGTGTAGTTTACATTCTGGGTTAAAAGAATGAGATAAAATCCACGCATGTAAAGAAGGTGTTTGTGGCTCTTTCCACAAAAGCAGTATAGTTTTCTGAGCTACTAGTGCAGGACAGAAAATCAATGTAGCTGAGACGTCACATACAAGTGTGCACTATAAACCATTAGTCTTGAAGTTAGTGGTATGTTAACATTAATAATTATTATTACCATTAATAATTAGCATATTAAGATTATAATCCTCCTCCAGTAAAGAATAATGCTAAATGTTGTGAAACACATGGTAACAGAGAAAAGGTCCAGTGATTTATTGATGTTGGTGAAAATGGACACTAGTTGGTCAGAGCAGTGCTTTAGGGAAGGATGGACAGACGCCGTCTGGACCTGGAGCTTTTCTTACTTTGCGTCTGCTGAAAACGTTTAAGGTCCTGCTGTTTAATGTGACTGAGACTGTGCTGAGAGACAGAAAGCTGTGTGTGGGACATTTTAACAGTGATTTAATAAAGATCCAAAACATTTCCTTCTCTTGTGGCACACATGATGTGCTGTACTTGAACATGTGGTCAGTTAGATTTGCGCTGGTAAAGAAAACTCTCTGTGAGAGCAGAACAGTTTACAGTTAATGTGAAGTGACTCTAGATGAGGAGTGAGTGGTTTTAACAGCACTACGACATTTTTACACCAGCGCTTGTTGATGTAGAAGCTGATTCCTTTGGTTTTGTCGCTGAGCTGTGCGTCTCTGTCTGCTCTGCGCAGCTGGACGCCTGGAGGAGCAGCACAATGTCTGGGGTCAGATCAGACAGACAGGTCTCTGTGAAGCAGAGGGCAGATATGGTTCAGAAGTCCTTGTTGGTTTGGTTAAGCAGAAGTAATTCTTCCAATTTGTTGTGTAGAGATCACAGACTGGAGAGAAATAAAGACAGTAAACGTGTATGAAACTCACGCTGCCTCGGCCTTAACAGTGCGCGACTCTTCTACCTCTCCTTCACCTCCTAGCTGGGTTGAACAGAGACAGATCGAATCATCAAACTCTTTCACTTCACTCATCAGTTTTACAGTGTAGTGAATATTTCACACTAATGCATCATGTTCTCTGTGTCTCTCCTACTTTAGTGCTGATCCACTGTGGACAAACTCAAGGTGAACCATTACATGAAAATCTACTGCAGTGTTTTATTTGAGTTCATGGAAATTTGCATATAATATCATTTATTTTTAATAAATGACTTTAACAAACAGCCCAATTCAGTAAAATCATACATGATAACACATCCACTGTAAATGAGAGATCAGCACATTCATTAATTAATTTAGACTTTTAAATATTGACTTATTATTGTAGATTAAAGTCCAATCTGGCTGCACTGAAACATTAATAGAACACAGACACATTAAACTCATTAGGCTCATTGTGTTTAAGATGATTAAACTACTTCTTATACTGAGAAAAGCAGCTCTGCTCATCATTTCCCACCAACAGAACAACTTAAACTGACAGTGGATCCTCAGAGCTCAGTCTACACTGGAGACGCAGTTACTCTGAGCTGTGAGCCGCCGCAGGGTGATGGATGGGAGATTTACTGGAGGAAAAACAGTCAGAATTTAAAACATTTAGATCGTCTGAAAACAATCAGTGTTACTGAGTCTGATCCAGGAGAAGCAGAGTACGACTGTGTAGTGATTAAAGATTTACAGACTGTATTTTACAGTGATAAAGTCAAGATTACAGTGAGAGGTATGTCATGCTTTCTGTTTGCTTTTACAAATTACTTCAATTTAGAATAAGTGGAAGAACAAATCACTCATTCCACTACATCCATGAAGATTTAGAATTTAATGAATGTTCAGTAAGTAGATATTTTAAAAGGATTTATCATCTTTGAACAGAGAGACCAAAAGCTACAGTGAACGTCCAGCCAGCTGGTCATGTGTTCATCAGAGAGAGAGTCACTCTGACATGTGGAATAGAAAGTGGAGATGACTGGAATTATGAATGGTATAAGAATAATAATCTTCTCAGAGACGCTCAAAGGAAGAAATATGAAATCTCTAATGTTGATCAGACTCATGCAGGTGATTATACCTGTAAGGGAACACAGTCAACAGGCCGAATCTACACACACACCAGTGCAGCTGTTACACTGACTGTATCAGGTGAGTGTGACGTCTTTCTCACTTTGTAATCATGAAGAGTTTAAAGTGCAGAGCTGCATTACTACTAAATATCATTCTGTTGAATTGTGATAATACAGCATTTATAACGACTATAATAATAATAACAATACTACTACTACTACTAATAATAATAATAATTATACTGATGTCAATGGAATTTATTATTACTTTTTTTTGTAAAATGTCATGTTAGCTCAGTTATTTGGAGTTCAGCTGTGAAATTGAGCGAAAAATTGTTTTCTATGTAAATCCATAACACGAGCAGTCAGAGCCTCAGTGAGCTGCACGGCTGAACACAGCCTGGATTCCTGGATTTCTTTATAGGCGCGGTCATAATGTGGTTACAGCTTTCGTTTATGGGGAAAATAAATTATTTAAAATGAAAAACCTCCATAATTATATCATCATATCTCTAAATACATGTATATATGGACCATCCTACTGACATAACTCGAAACACAGCTCTACAGTAAAACACTACTACCACTACTATTTGTACTGATAATAATAATAAGAATAATATACAATAAAAAGAAGAAGAAGAGGAGGAAGAAGAAGAAGAAGAGGAAGAAGAAGAAGAAGCAGAAGATGAAGAGGAAGGAGAAGAAGAAGAAGTGGAAGAAGAAGAAGAAGAGGAAGAAGAAGAAGAGGAAGAAGAGGAAGGAGAGGAAGAAGGAGAAGGTGAAGAAGAAGAAGAGGAAGAAGAAGAAGAAGAAGAGGAAGCAGAAGAAGAAGAAATAACATTTAGATCTTAGATATTTACAGGGAATATTTATGATCTATTTAAACCAAATCTATTCATTAAGACAGAAATAATCTCAATACATACAAAATCATCATTTATACTGTACTGTCTATCAGTCGGTGTCTGTCCCAAATCCAAAGCCCCAAATTTCACCTTGTGGAAATGTAGTTTACTTTTAATGTAATTTGATGTATTTTATTTTTAATGTAATGACAAATTTAATGTAATAATTTAATGTAATCATAAGAGTAAGATTGAATTAAAAACTGGTGCCCCACGTCACGTCACTACAGAAACACAGGTTTAGGTAATAGGCAGAACCTTATTTTAGCCACACGCCTACATTTGATAGACGCAAATAAGACTGAACGTCTCTTGCGATCATGCATTTGAATAAAATAAACATAATTAAGCTGTAGGGTCACTCAAATCAAAGGAAATCAGTCTAAAGTATGAGTCAGTTAAAAGTCCATGCAGTATCATAAGCAGTGAAAATACTCAGAACAACGTTAGAAAACTACGTCTTGTTCAGGATCCAGAGGTTTGGTCCTCCAGAGAAAGTTTCAGTGATTTAAATGAAAATTAAGCATTATGGTGAATTCAGAGAATAAACATAATGAAACAATAATTGCTGTAGATCATGGGTGTCGTGAACTTCCACCCTTGAGAGTTCAGGTCCAACACACCTGGCTTTATTATTCAAATGTCTATGAAAGCCTTCATTAAGTATGTTAGACAGGGGCTGGAGTTAAACTCTCACGGATGGCAGATCTCCAGGGCCAGGATTAGACGCTGGACATCCTGTTCTACAGTAATTGTTTCTAGTGTTTTATTCTCTGAGTGCACCATGTATTTTATATCACATGATATACAGTTTTAAAGCGTGGAATCACATCTTATTGTAAAGAAGAATAATATTGTACTATATACAGTGCAGTGTAAAAGTCACAGGCATCAGAGAAAATGATATGGCGTGTTATTTGGGTGGTAAGTGTTTGTTTTTTCCCCAAATCACTAACAGTAGGATAAATACAGTTAAACAAATGACCCGTCAGTTATGACATGATGTGTTAACTGGACTATTTCTCAGATCTCTCCTGCAGGAAGTCCAGTATTTACCATTACCATCCAGTACCCTGTTTATCTAATCAGTCTGTCCTTAGGTTAAATCAGGTGCTGCTGAAGGAATTTAAGAAACCCACACAATGACTGAAGTGCAGGAAGAAGTCAAGCATCAGATTTCTTTTACATCAAACCTGCACAAAAACCAACTTCACAGCCAAACAATGTTATTTTTACAGAACTTGTCCTGTTTTTTTCTTTACTTGCATTCATGCCAATGTTATATAACAAACCAGTCATAGTTAATCTAAGAAACATTTAGTATGAGGTGCTAATAGGTGGAAGAGCCTTACGAGCTTCAGCTCATCTGACATGTAATAAGGAATAAACATGAGGAAGGACCTGCTAATGAATTTAGTTGGATCAGGTTTGCTGGGAGTAGTGAAAACAGCAATGTGTGCAGGGTAGGTGGTTCTCCAGAAGCAGAGATGAGAACCGCAGGTGTACAAGATTAAAATCAGTGACATATTCAGCAATCAAAAAAGTGAAGTTGATTGAAAAGCGACAAATTTGTTTGTCAGTAAATTATGTGTTGGTGGTGATGAAGGACTGGAAAGGGGCACTTAAGAGGAAACTGTATAAACTTGTGTGACAGTTTTGGACACATTTATAAAGGTTTGTTAGAGTTTGTCTAAAGCCAGAAAGTGGAAGACGCAGAAGAGATATAGTGATTGACTTAGAAACACATCTGGAATAAAATTCTCTCTGTAAACTAACAGAGAGAATGTTTTTAAATGCTGTCGTGCGTTTTCAGAGAAAGTGAATAAGTTTTAAAAGTATTAATCATCTTTGAACAGAGAGACCAAAAGCTACAGTGAACGTCCAGCCAGCTGGTCATGTGTTCATCAGAGAGAGAGTCACTCTGACATGTGAAATAGAAAGTGGAGATGACTGGAATTATGAATGGTATAAGAATAATAATCTTCTCAGAGATGCTCAAAGGAAGAAATATGAAATCTCTAATGTTGATCAGACTCATGCAGGTGATTATACCTGTAAGGGAACACAGTCAACAGGCCGGATCTACACACACACCAGTGCAGCTGTTACACTGACTGTATCAGGTGAGTGTGGCGACTTTCTCACTGTATTTCCACCATTAAAGCTGCACTGGAACCCAACTGATAATTTGGCGTTTTGATATTCATATGAGTTGCAGATAAATCGATATCGGCATTTAGAAAGCACCACTGAACATTGTAAGGAAACTCCCTGAATGGGTTACTAAAGAGGTAGGGTTCCACCTGGTGGACATATTATGTTCTGCAATCCTATTTACTACATTCCTCTCCCCTTAAGCTATTACTTTTCCCTTCTTAACACATAACGCACAAATTACTGAATTCTTCTGTAACCTTACCAAACAAACCACATTAACTTGTTTGTAGTGCCACTAAGTATTTTATACCAACTATAGTATAACACCAGTTAAGAAAAATTACCCTAACCATTACAACATAACAATGTTACAACCATTACAATTGTCATTACAATTTTTTTTTTTTTTTTTTAAAGTAGGGCAGCGATCCGCCTACACCCTTTTGTGTGTGTGTGTGTGTATGTGTTATTATTATTATTCCACATAATCATTCAGGTAAGCAGGTTTAGACACAGTCCTTTGGGACCGTCGAACAGGTGCAGCTGATTGTTGGGGTGGCGTTTCGTTCACTGCAACTGGGGATGGAATGCTTGAAATCGGTGGTGTTGTGTTGTCTTGCAGAGGTCCCTCTGGAATACAGATTTGTCCCACTGCTACCGGCTTCGCGATGACAGCAGCAGGGTCAGGGAATGACACAGGCACTGTGGGTGGTTCTGAGGTTTCGGGTTCTTTGAAAACTCTGTCCTCAGGCCTTGCCAGAGTCTGGTCCACATGCCTGCGCACAACAGTTCCATCTCCTAACATGACCTTGTAAGACACTGGTCCTGTGACTTTGGTGACGAAACCGGGAATCCATTTAGGCCCATAACTGAAGTTGCGTGTGATTACTGCATCACCTACTTGAAAACTTCTCTCTTGTCTGTGTTTGTCATGATGTTTCTTTTGACTGTACTGTTTTCGCTCCACTTTGGCTCTGAGATCTGGATGTCCTATATCTAATGTGGATCGTAATTGTCTCCCTTGCAACATTTCAGCAGGTGACCACCCTGTGGTGGACTGCGGTTTTATGCGGTAACTAAACTCGCGATACCTTGGTGTGGATGGTGCCCTCACCTACTTTCTTCATCATGGACTTGAATGTCTGGACTGCCCTTTCCGCACAGCCGTTCGAGGAAGGCTGGTAAGGAGCTGAGGTGATGTGTTCGATTCCATTTTTACTGAGGAACTGTTGGAACTCTGCACTGACAAAGCATGAGCCGTTGTCTGACACGATCATCTCAGGTAATCCTTGTTTGCTGAAACTCTTCCGTAGACATTCAATTGTGTTGGCTGAGGTTGCTGAGTGTACTGGGTAAGCGTCCATCCATTTAGAGTATGCATCCATCACGATCAAGAACATGTGACCCATAAAAGGTCCTGCATAATCGATGTGTAACTTTTGCCATGGTTTGCTGGGCCACTCCCATGGGTGAAGTGGTGCTGAAGCTGGTACGTTGCGATGTTCTCGGCAAGTGCTACATCTCTTCACTACTACTTCTATGTCAGCATCTAACTTTGGCCACCAGAAGTAGCTGCGGACTAAGGCCTTCATTCTGCTGATGCCAGGGTGACCATGGTGTAATTGGCCTAGAAGTGCTTCACGACCTGGTGGAGGTACCACCACCCGTGACCCCCACAACACACAACCATCTTGCACACTTAACTCCGTCTTCCTCACGGCATAAGGCTGGAATGCTGGGTCTGTGTGTTGTGCTGGCCAACCCTGCTGGATGAACTGGCACACTCGTGACAGCACAGGGTCTTTGCGTGTCCACTGGCTCATGTCTTTGGCTGACACAAGCGTCACCTCTTTCATCATCAGTACACACTCCTCCTGCTCTCTCTTGGTGGACGACTGTGGCAGAGGGAGTCGGCTCAGAGCGTCTGCGTTGCTGTGGTGTTTGCCTGGCTTATACATGATCTCGTACTCGTAGGCTCTCAAGGTCACGGCCCATCGTTGGATGCGAGGGGATGCCATCTGTGGCACTGCTTTCATCTCGTTGAAGAGTGACAGTAGGGGTTTGTGGTCAGTGCAAATGACAAACTTCCTCCCGTATAAGTACTTGTGAAACCACTGTATGCCAAACATCACCGCCAGCCCTTCTTTGTCGAGTTGTGCGTAGTTTGTTTCCGCCGCTGTGAGTGTTCTTGACATGAAGCCGATCGGTCGCTCCTGCCCGTCTGGCATGCAATGTGACAACAACGCCCCTACCCCATAAGGCGATGCTTCACAGGACAGGACCAAGTCCTTCTGGCTGTCATAATGTACTAACACTTCCGAAGACTGCATGAGTCTCTTAGACTTCTCAAATGCTCTCTCCTGCTCCTCATGCCAGTGCCACTTGGTCTCTTTATGTAGCAGCTTGTGCAAGGGAGCTAACAGTGTTGACAGGTTTGGCAAGAACCTGTTGTAGTAGTTGAGTAGGCCTAAGTAAGCTCTCAGCTCTGTGATGTTGTTTGGTGCGGGTGCTTGCTCTATGACTTTTACCTTGTTCGGCAGAGGATGGAGCCCCGAGGCATCCATGGTGTGCCCCAGGAACTCTGCTTCCCTCTCCAGGAAAGCACACTTGTTGCGCTTGAGTCGAAGGCCTGCCTCTCTTAGCCGCTGTAGGACAGCATTCAGTGTCTCCAAGTGCTCATGGTCACTCCGCCCCGTCAAAAGGATGTCATCAAGGTACACTGCCACGTTCGGGATGCCTGCCACCACCCCTTCCATCATCCGCTGAAAGATGGCTGGACTGGAGGACACGCCGAATGGTAAGCGATTCACCTGAAAGAGCCCTGTGTGTGTGTTAATTGTGACATACGACTTTGAGGCCTCGTCGAGTGTGACTTGTTGGTGTGACTGAGGTCTAGCTTTGTGAACTTCTCCCCTCCCGTCAGCTTCTCGAATAAGTCCTCCAACTTTGGTATTGGATACTGCTCAAGCTTGGAGACTAAGTTTACTGTGAGCTTGTAGTCACCACAAATGCGCACTGAATTGTCAGGCTTTAGCACCGGCACGATTGGTGCAGCCCACTCTGAAAACTTGGCTGGCTCTATGATTCCTTGCTCTGTGAGCCTCTCCAGCTCCATTTCAACTTTCTTTCGCATGGCGTAGGGGACGGGCCTGGGCTTGTAGAACTTTGGTGCCACATCCTCGTTGATGTAGATTTTGGCTGGCGGGCCTGTCCAGGTCCCGAGCTCCTCCTTGAACACCTCTTCGTTCTGCTTAAGCACATTCTGCAAAGTTAGTTGGGGCTGGTCTAGCTTATTGACATATACACAGTTCATGTCTAACTCCCTGAGCCATGCACGGCCTAGCAGGTTTGGTCCGGTGCCTGCTACCACAACAACTGGTAAGTCCTTGGCTTTGTTTTGGTATGTCACGGTTACATTGGCTGTCCCTAGGGTTGTGACTTTTTCACCTGTGTATGTTTTCAGGGTAGTTGGGCAGTTTTGCAGTTCCTGTGCCTTTCCAGCAGCCCACAATTTGCCATATTCGGCCTTCGTCAGGATGGTAACACTACAGCCTGTATCCACTTCGAATTCAACACAGTGTCCATTTAAGTCTAACTGTGTGGTAATGGGGTCAACGTTTGTCATTTTTGAGCTTTTGATGTTGTGCATAAAAAACACCTCATCCTCACTGGATTGTGGATCAGGGGACTCTTCCATGTAATGTGCATACCGCCTTTTTTCTTGCTTTGCCGTTGCCCTTTCTGGTTTCCATCCCCCCTTAACCTGCCGCCGCTGGTTGCCGGGAGGTACCGACTTGCACATCTTCTGTAGATGCCCCTTCTTTCCACACCCGTAGCACTTTTCGTTCAGATAACGACAGTCCCGTGCAAAGTGTTCACCCCCACACCTATAACATGCTACTGGCCCACCCTTGTCTTGCCACTTAGGTTTTACCTCATCTTGTTCACTGCTTGTGACGCTGTGTTATTGTTTACATTTTCCGACGCTTTGGATTGCAAGTCACGTACATCTCTGTTGGCTGCTTCAAGGGATTGTAACAGCTCCAAGGGAGTCATACGTCAATAACGACTCCGCTAACAATCTCCTTTGCATACGATCCTCCCCAATGCCACACACGACCCTTCCCTTAGCATTTCCTTCAGCTTGTCACCAAAGTTGCAATGTTTCGCTCCCTTAACACAGCCACATACTCCAACACAGTCTCATTAGCCGCTCCTGTCCTCGAATTGAATTGGAATCTCTGGACTATTTCACTGGGCTTCGGGTTGAAATGTGAGTGGAGTAATGCGGTCAACTCCTCGAATGTTTTATCACCTGGCTTTTCCGGGCTTAGCAAGTTCCTCATCAAGCTGTACGTCTTGCTACCCACTGAGCTTTATAGTGTCGCCCGCTTTCTCCCTGCGTCAGCGATCCCATTTCCCTCAAAGAAGTGTCCCAACACCTCGCAATATTCCTCCCAACTCTGAGTCTGCCTGTCGAAAGCAGTTAGGTTTCCTACCATTCCTGTAGCCATTCCCGCGCCGTTAACCGGTGGACTAGCAGCTCCCGCGTTGTTAGCCTCGATACTGCTAGCTTCTGTAGCTACTCGAGCTGCTTCTGGTTCCTCACGATCCGGCATTCGCTGTAAACTCAAGTTGCGGTTGTCAGCACTAACAGCGCATTCCGAGTTCACCGATTTCCTCGTCGCCAAATGTAATATCCTTGTTAGTATAAGGACGGACGCGGACACAGGAGTGAAGTAATTGTTGACGTTTACTGGAACCTCGCATTCATCATTACATGTACAGCAGCACTGAACACTGTAAGTAAACTCCCTGAGTGGGTTACTAAAGAGGTAGGGTTCCACCTGGTGGACATATTATGTTCTGCAATCCTATTTACTACATTTACCCTGAAGGAGTTTATCAGCATTCATGGTCAAAGTTGATATTTCTCACATTAAAAATTTAAATAGTCATAAAATATCCCCATGGGTTAAATCAGTTACTATCAACTTAATTTCTTTTCTATACCTGTACAAGAGCCAGTTCTATGTTTATGGTAATAGAAAGTAAATGGTTTTGAATGCAGTCGTGTATGTTAGACATTACATACAATACAAACCTACCTGTAATTTCTCAACAGAGAGACCAAAAGCTACAGTGAACGTCCAGCCAGCTGGTCATGTGTTCATCAGAGAGAGAGTCACTCTGACATGTGGAATAGAAAGTGGAGATGACTGGAATTATGAATGGTATAAGAATAATAATCTTCTCAGAGATGCTCAAAGGAAGAAATATGAAATCTCTAATGTTGATCAGACTCATGCAGGTGATTATACCTGTAAGGGAACACAGTCAACAGGCCGGATCTACACACACACCAGTGCAGCTGTTACACTGACTGTATCAGGTGAGTGTGGCGTCTTTCTCACTTTCTATCATTAAAGCTGCACTAGAGCCCAACTGATAAATTGACATTATGAGTGGCAGATGAATTGCTACTGGCATTTATAGCAGCTGGTTAATGGCAATTAAAAAAGAAGCGGCGATGCAGAAGACAGATCCTTCAGCCATGTTAGTATTGTTTTTGCTTTGTTTGTCCATCAGAGTCCATCTGTTCCCTGTTGGCAACACACGTGTTTGTAATGTCACAAGTCACAACAATTAGCTGCCCCGAGTCGAGCTGATACTTTACCCTGAAGGATTTTATCACCATTCATGGTCAAAGTTGATATTTGTCACATGAAATACTTAAATAGTCATAAAATATCCCCATCACGTCTCCTCTTAGCCTAAATAAGCCTGGCAGCGTTCATGTCTGCCATTCCTGTTTGAGAGCCGGTCCTGTCAGGTTAACATCACAATCAGTCCACCTTTAACATTACAGTAGTTGAGCAGTGAGAAGTTCAGGCTAAGCTATTGATTTATTTATGAAACAGTGAGGCAGTTCTGGTGATTAAACAAGCAGGTGCTTCTTTTCTTCCTGGCTCTTCACTTCTAAAAACTCTCTGGCTGCATCACTTACAGCAGCTTATAACGCTGTTTATCAGTGGAAAACAACTAACATTAATGACGGGCTAAACTACAGCGTTTAACTTATTCTACCTAAACTATGAAGCTGAACTCTTATTGGGATTTTCCTGTTCCACCTTAAATGGTGCAGCAGTGACATTCTGGCTCCTGTCTGCCGTGTAACTTCTGCACCAGAGGGGCCATGAAAATGACTGTAAGCTGAACTATTGTTTGAATATAACTGGTAGCCAAATAAACTTTTCTACACTAGTTTCTCTTTCGAATGTGTAGTGTGTGCTTTAATGGCTCTATGTTGTTAGAGCGCAGAGTGCATTGATATGCTGTGAGACCGTATTCATGTCTAAAGAAGGAGTTCAGGTTTAGCTGTGAGTAACACGTCATGTTCGGTTAATCATTCAGTTCTTTATACAATAATAGCCTGCATGATTATTTGTGTTCGTAACACTCTGTTGGGGAGTGAAATCCCAAAAGTTCCATGTTTATTTTTAAGCTGCATTATGTTGTGTTAATGACGACTCTTATATAACTACAGATAAATGTCAGAGAAAGTCTTCATTTGTGTTCTGTATTCCTGAAGACAGTAAAACAATACTGGCATTAGGCATGTCACGTTTTTAAATCCTCACATTTATAAATCCTTAGATCGGTATTGGTCTTACAATCCTATACTGGTTGGGCCCTAAGCTGCACTACGTAAGATTTTTTTAAAAAAGTGGTAACTGAAAAAAAAACCCTATAAAATATGATGTGCGTGCTGCTGAAAAAAAATCTTGATTGGTTTTAAACATGGGTTAAATCAATTTCTATCAACTTAATTTGTTTTCTTTACATGTACAAGCTCCAGTTCTATGTTTATGGTAATAGAAAGTAAATGGTTTTGAATGCAGTCGTGTATGTTAGACATTACATACAATACAAACCTACCTGTAATTTCTCAACAGAGAGACCAAAAGCTACAGTGAACGTCCAGCCAGCTGGTCATGTGTTCATCAGAGAGAGAGTCACTCTGACATGTGGAATAGAAAGTGGAGATGACTGGAATTATGAATGGTATAAGAATAATAATCTTCTCAGAGATGCTCATAGGAAGAAATATGAAATCTCTAATGTTGATCAGACTCATGCAGGTGATTATACCTGTAAGGGAACACAGTCAACAGGCCGAATCTACACACACACCAGTGCAGCTGTTACACTGACTGTATCAGGTGAGTGTGGCGTGTTTCTCACTGTATTTCCACCATTAAAGCTGCACTAGAGCCCAACTGATGATTTGGCATTTTGATATTGATATGAGTTGCAGATAAATCAATATCGGCATTTAGAAAAGCCGGCAATTAAAAAAGAAACAGAGAAGCTGAAGACAGATCCTTTACCCATGTTATGAGTGTTGTCGTTGCTTAGTTTGTCCATCAGAGTCCATCTGTTCCCTGTTGGCCACACACGCGTGTTTGTAATGTCACAAGTCACAACAATTAGCTGCCCCGAGTCGAGCTGATACTTTACCCTGAAGGATTTTATCAGCATTCATGGTCAAAGTTGATATTTGTCACATGAAATACTTAAATAATCATAAAATATCCCCATGGGTTAAATCAGTTACTATCAACTTAATTCCTTTTCTATACCTGTACAAGAGCCAGTTCTATGTTTATAGTAATAGAAAGTAAATGGTTTTGAATGCAGTCGTGTATGTTAGACATTACATACAATACAAACCTACCTGTAATTTCTCAACAGAGAGACCAAAAGCTACAGTGAACGTCCAGCCAGCTGGTCATGTGTTCATCAGAGAGAGAGTCACTCTGACATGTGGAATAGAAAGTGGAGATGACTGGAATTATGAATGGTATAAGAATAATAATCTTCTCAGAGATGCTCAAAGGAAGAAATATGAAATCTCTAATGTTGATCAGACTCATGCAGGTGATTATACCTGTAAGGGAACACAGTCAACAGGCCGGATGTACACACACACCAGTGCAGCTGTTACACTGACTGTATCAGGTGAGTGTGGCGTCTTTCTCACTGTATTTATATCATTAAAGCTGCACAATGTAAAATTTTATTGAAGTAGCAGGAGAAAAAATGCACTTATAAATGTTGTTTGTGTGCTACTGTGAGTCGCCTATAAAGGCTAAAATAATAATAAAGTCTGAGGGGTCGGGAAGCATTTTGCATTTGTAGGATTTTGCAGCCTGTCAAACATCTGTACCTATCAATGTCTTACAGTTCAAAAAAAGGTCTTGTTTGATGTTTAGGTCTCAAATGTAAAACTGACATTACAGTGATGAAGATCCAAAAAAGTTGGGTCGCTGTGCAAAATGTAAATAAAAACGAAATGTAATGATGTGCAAATCATTTAACCCTATATTGAATTGAAAATAGTAGAAAAACAACGTATCAAATGCTGAAAATATAATATTTTTTTCTTATAATACAATATATATTTTATTTCCATCATTAAGTGTTTAAAGTACATTATAACTGTAAAACTATCATCCAGTACTATATATCAGCAAATGTCTCTTTACAAATCATGCACGATCATATGACCATAACGTTTGACTAGAAGCTATTCATTATTTGTGTAGGGAAAAAAGCATAAAGCAGGTATTTTACAGAAAATTACACAGAAGCCTTAATAACAAACATATTCTTAAATATTTTGGTGCTACTGAGTCCCTCTTTGCCTTTATTACACCTCCCAGTCTTACTGCGATTTTTTCAAAGAAACATCAGAACTTCAGTCTTAGGATTGATTGCCCACAGAGGAACACAAAACCAGTGCAAAAGAGACCAACAACTGAGTCTGCCAGCCCAGTCCAGGGTGGGAACACCTCATAACATGTGATGTCATTAATGAAAAGGAGAACACTGGGAACAAACACACAGCTAAAAATATACAGCCCGCAAAATGACAGCAGTGTGTTACAAAGACAGCAGCTTTAGTTTGCAGCCCATCAGAGTTTTATAATTCAGTATTTTAACAGGAGTGGAGAAGAAGTGAAAATCTCTACTGAAGTAACTGTTAAGAACAGTTACTGTAGTGATAATTTAATTAAGTACAGTTAATTGTGTAAGTACGAGTCAATAAGAGTGTATTGAAAGACTAATTGAGTAATTGCATTACTTTTTTTGTATGTCAGTGATCATGAATATATTTCTGAGGTGACTTGGAAATAACTTGAAACTAAAGCAACAGCTGATATTACACTGTATTAAAACTATATAGATTCACTCATATCTGTAGAGCCTTCCACCTGATGAATAGGGGGGTAGACTCCAGCACCCTCTGCGACTCGGTATAAGTATACGTGGCTTAGAAGTCGGATGGACAGATGGATGGATGATACCTGTATAAAACATTTCTACCATTAAAATCACAAACACCAGGAGCAATTCATCAAATTTGATTTATTTTACTGTGATATTTTTTATACACAATCATGAATTATTTTTAGTTTATTAGACAGTTAAAGTTAAAAGGCCTCTCACACAGTTAAAGTCAGAGAGAGAGAGAGAGAGAGAGAGAGAGAGAAGCCAAACTAGAATTATCTGAGGATGTACACTACTGCGCTCAATTCTTTTAAAATGAATTCTCCACTGCAAATATTAAAGATGATCTGAGCCATTAACAAAATCAGCCTTTATTATGTCTTAACAAGCCAGTAGCTGGTTGCTGGCTGCTCATTACTAATTTATTGAGCAATAATTAAAACTAATTAGGATTTTTATTTGTGAGTTATACATCATTAAGTATCACTGGTTATCGACTAGCTAAGCTTTAGCTTCCTGACTGAAAACATCTTTTTACTCAAGAACACAAACTAACAGACCAAACTAATCAAAGTGTTATTTGACTTGTAACTTTGTTTAAGCAATTTTCAGTCTAAGAAATTCCAAAAATTGTTATGTGCACAATCAATACAGAGTAATGGGTCAATTTGAAATGCACTTATTAATGAACTCCATAATAAAATACCTAATTGGTGATGTTGCATCAGTTTTCACTGCTTCTTTAAAAACTCTTCTAGCCTAAGAAGCTGTTACTTCACTCTGTATCACTTTCTCTCTCCTACAGATGGTGATGTGATCCTGGACATTCCTGTCCATCCTGTGTCTGAGGGAGATTCTCTGACTCTCCGCTGTTTATTTCGCTCCACAAAGCCCTCAAACCTCACAGCTGATTTCTATAAAGATGGATCACTGCTCCAGACCCAGACGACAGGAGAGATGATCATCCGTACTGTCTCAAAGTCAGATGAAGGTCTCTACCACTGTAAACACCCAGAGAGAGGAGAGTCACCACAGAGCTGGCTCTCAGTCAGAGGTCTGCTGCTTTAACAGAAAATATCTAATCATTATAATTTAGATTTTAATAAGAATGCCCTCAGCAGCCATTTCTATTCTACATTACAGTGATTATACTGTGTGTGTGTATCATGTTTGTCCCGTTCAGGAGCTCCAGTCTCAGCTCTCAGTCTGCTCAGTAGTTTAATGGCAGTGTCTCCATATTTGCTGGTGACCATCGTGCTGGGGGTCAAATGCTACAGAGCTCGAGGTAAAAACTCAGTCTTTTCGTGTTTCTTCAAAGTGTTAGTAGTGTTTGTTTTTTGCTGCTATATAAAATCTGATAAAAGACTAATGTGGATTGTTCATCATTACGTTTTTCACAGCTAAACCTGATTAGCAGAGCAGAACATAAGCAATGATGGAAGCTGAAACATCTTGAGTGCTGAATGCCAGGTTTGTATATTAGAGTTACACTGATTAGAGACTAATAAGAAAAGACTAAGAAGTGTTTTACATAGACATCATTTCCTAAATACTTCAGGGCAACTGAAATGCTAACTTCTGCTTATCCTTCTTAGTTAATGTTCATTACATTCATCAAATAAAGTGCTGCCGTGATGGTGCTGAATAATGAGGAGAGTTGAATGTGTAACTGTTTGTGTGGAGGATTAATGTTCTAAAGGCTAAAACTTTAAGAAATGGAAACTGAAACTGCAGAGCTGAGACCTCACAGCAGGGGGCGCTGTCACAGTATTATTCTTTTACAGTTTATCACACTTCAGTTGTTATTAGTTATTTAGTGTGTTGTTTACATCGATAGCAGTGTGAAAAAACTTCACTAACAGAGATGAGACTCTCTCATTGTTGATATAATCCATAAATTAAAACAAGATTTGCTTCTACAGGAACTCCTGGTTTGGGTTTTAAGGAGTGAAGACAGAAAAGGACCTGAATACATTTAGACTGTCAGAATTATTTTTAGAAGAAGAAAAAAATCTCTCATGCATTAAAATGTAAACCCTCTGTCTCTTTTTATGGTCCTTCATCCCTGCAAAATGTTATGCTTTTACTCTACAATATAAAAGACTTGTCCATTTTCCATTTAAACTAAGTGTTTATATAAATATTAAACATATTTTAAAAGTATCAAAATAAAATAAAGCAGGAAAATATTGTAATTATTTTAATACTGTGTGATGGATTTTAATTATTTTTTATTTTCTTTTGTTTTGTTTTGGTATTATTATATATTTTTCATTGTCATGGGTTTTGATGCTGAATGCGTTCTAATCTGCTTTTTCAGTTTTATCTTCTGGTCTTTTATCTTTTCCTCATATTCATGATCTAATGGTGACACAGTGCTATGTGGTCATATGTTTTAATGTTCTCCTTCTTGTGTTGAACCTCATTCATTTATTGTAAACTAACTGTTGTTCCTTTTTAATGCAGTTAAATTACATTTCTAATAAAGTGTTCATGAAAGAAAACACTGCTTTGATGTTTTATCTGGCTGAACTGATTCATCAATGAAACCTTCTAGGCCTTCAGAGGAGTCCTAATGAATTCTGGGAACTGAAAAATACTCGTCTGTAATTTTAATGCATTTTTAAAAATTGTTGTATTTAAACTCTGCAATGATAAAACTTTGATTTTAATGTTAAGGTTTGGTTGGAAACAAAAGATGAAAGTCTTGAAACAGAAAAAGACACTTTGTTCTCCTCTGTGAAAGTTCTGGCTGCACTCCAGCTCACCATCAGCGTTTCACCACTGCTGTGATACAAACCCAATTCCTAAAGAGTTGGGACAGCAAGTAAAATGCAAATATAAACAAAGCAGTGATTTGTAAACTAAAATAGCAGAAAGAAGAGATAAAATATTTTCTTAAATATAAATACTGCAGTGATTTTTTGTACAAACCCAATTTTTAAAAAGTTGTGATGACTCGTATTTTACTCACAATAGATCATAAAACACATATCAGATGTTGAAGGTGAGACAAATTTATGGAAAATAACTCATTTAGAACTTGATGGCAACAAGGCATCTGAAAAAAGTTGATGGTTTGGGGGAGCATTAGTGCACATGGCATGGGTGATGTGCACATCTGTGAAGGCACCATTAATGCTGAATGAAATATAGATGTTTTGGCAACATGAGCTTCCATCCAGACAACGTCTCTTTCAGGAAAGGCGTTCTATATTTCAGCAAGACAATGATAAACTACATACTGCATCCATTACTACAGCATGGCTTCACAAAGGAAGAGTCTGGGTGCTGAACTGACCTGCCTGCAGTCCAGACTTTTCACCAATAGAAAACATTTGCCAGATCAAGAAAAGAGAAATCTGACAAAGAGGACTGTTGAGCAGCATCAGTCCCACATCAGACAAGAACAGGGCAACATTCCTCTAATAAAACTCCAACAATTGGTGTCCTCACTTCCCATACATTTACAGACTGTTGTTAAAAGAAGAGGGGATGCAACACGGTGGTAGACGTGGCCCTGTCCCAACTGTTCTGAGAGGCGTTGCTGCCATGAAGTTCTAAATGAGGTAAAGTTTTTCTGAAATGGTAAAATGTCTCACTTTCACCATCTGATATGTGTTCTATGCTCTACTGTGAGTGAAATATGGGTCTATGAGATTTAATCATGCATTCTGTTTTTATTTACACTCATTTACATTTTACACAGCAACTTTTTTGGAAGTGGGGTTGTAAATATGTTTCCAAATTTGATGCCTGCAGCACATCCCAACGTTGGGATGCATAATGTAAGACTGGGAAGTTTGTGGAAAGATCAAAAATACCTGTTTTGAAATTTTCCACAGCTCAACAGTTAACAGGTGATGCTGTCATGACTGGATATAAAAGGATCTTTATGTAATATATTTATAATATACTATATTAAAAATAGTTAAAATAGATTTTTAAAAATTCTTCCTCCTCCAAGCAATAGTTGAATTCTTCTTCTCCTCATTCACGCAGGGAAGGAATATGTAATTATTGATGGACTAAGAGATTTAGTTAGTCTGTAGTTTACCCTCTCATTCAGGATTCTCTGGAGAATCTGTGAGGAAAGCTGTGAGCCGGGACACTCGGATTTTACTGTGGATGGAGCCACAGATGGGCTTTAAACACCGACGTCAGACGCAGATTTTCTGAATGACTAACTAAGACATTCTGTACAGAACTCATGGTTCTAAACAGAGCCATTCCTACTACTAGAGAACCTTTGAAGAACCATCTTTTTTAAATGTTATCAGAACCAGTTGCCTATTGCGCCCTCATGTGGACAATTTAAACATGATCCTCAGCCTGAATGAAACTGGACATTAAATTACATGAATGTGTTTTTTAAACGGATCAGTCAGTTTTTTATTTCTTAGTTAATCATTTACTGTTAATCTATTAATCTTTCACATCCTTCACTAGTAGAACTGACAGAGTTTGGCCTCTTGTAATTGTTCTCTGTTCTCCACTTTACCCCAAATGAAGGAAAACTGCATGTGCAGGGTGTGGAGTTTCATTTCACCTTCGAAATTACTTCAAATAACAACAACAACAACAACAACAATAATAATAATAATAATAAAATTACTGTATTATTATTATTATTATTATTATTATTATTATTATAAGTGAATAGGCTCCAGCACCCCCCCCTCTGCGACCCTGATGGAGAAGCATCTTAGAAAATGGATGGATGGATGGATGGATGGATGGATGGATGGATGGATGGATATTATAAGTGAATGAAGGATAAAGAACTTAGTTAGTGCTGTTTTTCATTCACTGCTCATATAGCGACGCTCTGAACACCCAAATGGCCAAATATGGAAGTGAGAGCTGTTTATATGGTACGGTGTGTGACGTCACCGCCGAACCTGACTGAGACATCAGCCAATAAACCGCAGCCAGTGACTGATTTCAGTCATTTTAAAGCACTAACTCTCATTTATTAGCTTTAGTTTTTCTGCCATAAACTAAAAACACATGAATGTGAGATTTCAAACAAGAAGTGTGTTTTGTAAAATCTATTCCTCCCACAGAAAAGTAAAGAACGTCAGAGAAAGAAACCTTAAAAAGTGTTTTAATTCAAACTTCATTCAATATTATGAATGTGTTACTGTAATTAACCTAATTAACAGCCCAGCATAGAAAACAGAAATATTATGCTGTTAATTAATGTTCAATAAAACTGAACAGTGAATATTCTACACCTTGTAGCTCTGCAGAAACCTGGGAATTTGTGTGCAGTGATGAGATTTCTTTTAAAATGATTTAAACCTTTAGGCTCACACTCTCACTGTAGGTTTCAAACAGTCTTGTTTTTTTTACAGGAAAGTGATTTGATATGTTGTACATTAATAATAACGCAGTGTTTTCTCTTGTTAAACATGCCATGGTGGTTGTTTTTTTGATGGATGCTGCTGAGCTGATTCATGCGCGTTACAGTAGCACTGCAATTTCAATTATTTTCCACCAGGTGGCACCAAAGCATTATATCAGCAGATAATATATCAGCAAAGATAATCAGCAGATTATCTGTTTGTTTCTATTGGTTGAAACTGAATACAGGCTTCAAAATTCAACATGTGGAGCTGATTGCAGTCACAGTCATATAATAACACATATAATAACAGTGTTATTATAGTGTTACTGTGTTGCATTTCTAAAATATACAGTACCACAAATACTAAAGAAAAGGTAACGTTACTTTCAATTTTATTCAAACTGCTGACATAACATCCCAGACAGCAGACGGTTCTGGGCCACACTTGGCACTATCACACCACACTTTGGCTAAAAGTACTTTTCGCGTGCAAGTTCATCATTTTTGAATGGGAAGCCAGCAACTAGGTTATAATTAGGGTAACAACTAGCAACTAGGTTAACTAGAACAGAGCTCGTTTACATATTTCAGTTTTAAAGATAATATAAAACGACAGCCTGTTGAATTCTGAGGGACAAAGTGGTCATGTAAAAATTATTTTAGACTGTTTTTGATATGTTGGAAGTCATCAGTGGACCCAGTGGTCCCTTTTCTATTGCTCTTGTCCTTCTTCCATGGCTATTGTCCATCTTCCACTGCCCTTATTCATTTTATATTGTTGTTGTCCTTCGTCAGTTGTCACTGTTCTACTTCCAGTAGTCTGTGGTCACATGGAAAGGTGTTCTTTGTTGCTGTTGTTTTTGTTGGTGTTTTTATGCACTCTCCTCAACAGCCCTTCATAACCTGAAACATAAACCAAAAGACTATGCATTAGACTCTCAAGCTTAAAAATCTGGCAATTTTTGATCTTAATCATTATTTCCAGTTTACTTACAGTATGTATGCTTCCTCAATTGTCACCAGATATTTTAGGTTCATGGCTTCTTCTTCTAGCCTCCCTGGATAACCTATTCCTAGTTCTGGCTAGTGAGCTGAAACCACTTATGCCGCATGAACTGCTGCAAACTAGGTCTTGAGGAAGGGATCTGCTCCAAGCTCCAGCCAATCAGATTACAGCATTCTGTGCAGATTGACGGAATTGGATGGCAGAGAGATGCTTAAGCATGAAATTTCAGATTGTAAAGGTATACATTTAGGGTTGTCTGGCCTCAAGTGTAAATTCTTCTAACTATCAATTATGTGATCAATTTTCCTTCCTCTGTACTTATTTAAGTCAAAAGGATGCCTTGTTTACCCAGACGTTCCCATTTGTCTAACCCTTAGACAGGCCATCCTTGAAGTTCCAAATCCTTTTGTCAGCGGAGGGAAGAAATCCACAAACCATCCTGAACAATAGGACACCAAGGGACCACACTGTTGCAGGATCAGCGTGATGCTTCCCTTTTGCAGAAAACTCAAGAGGATAGTAAGGAACCGTGCCTGAGAACATTAACAGAGAAAGAGCACAGCTGAGCACAATAATTCATTTAATAGCTAAGTGGCTATAGGACATGGTTCACCTTCACATCCTTCTTAGATGTGAAGCTCAACTCCTTCACCTTTAACTAAAGATTTTCCACAAAGGGAAAGTGTTGAATTTTTACCTGTGTATCTGTGATACTCCATTGTCTTGACCAGGTCTCCACAGCCAAAGTCAATAAGCTTGACCTCTAAGGTGTCCATCTTGATTAGCAAGTTTTCCCCTTTGATGTCCTGATGCAGGACACCTCGCATGCTGCACTGGCTCACTGCCTCCACAGCTTGGACCATTATGGCTCGGGCCGTCTCTTCATCCATGCAATTTCCATGACTTTTCAGGAATCCTTTTAAGTCGACGCAAGGGTCAGGGTGCTCCATAATGAGGATGTATCTCTCAGGCTCATCAAACTACTCGATTAGCTGTATTATGTTCTTGCAGACAGGTGGCTGGCTCATTATCTGCATCAGAGCCACTTCCTTTTTTTTTTTTTTCTTTTTAATAATAATAATAAAAAATAAATAAAAGAAACAAAAAGAAAGAGAAAAAACAAATAAAATAAGTAAATAAACAGACAACTAAATAAAAAAAGTAAATAAATAAATAAAAATAAAAAAAATAAAAAAGGGGGAGGGAAAAAAACAATTATACAGGTATAAATACATACACATGTTCACATATCCATACATATGCATATACACATATACACCCACACACCACACACAATTCTACTGTTTGCAGCAATGTGTATATGTGTGTATATGCGTCCACGTGTCATGTGTCATGGAATGTGCTCAATAATGAGGGCAAGAAGCCACAACCATGCCCCCGGGGTCCAGAGACAGATAGGGAAGGACCCTGGGGGGCCCGGACCATCCACAGCCCATTAGGAACTCAGGAGACCTGAGGCCACATGCTCCGACGGCCACCGCGTGCACGCCCCAGAGGACGAAGAATGGAGGCCCCAGACGGAGCGCCCACAGACAAAGGGCAAGAGACCAGAGAGCCGGAGGCAATGAGCAGCCCACCCCCCCGGCAGGCCAACATCCCCAGCATGAGCCGAGCATGCGGCCCCCGAGGCCCCAAGCGCCCGAGACCGGCCGACCCCCGGCAGGACCCCCCCCATGCCAAAGAGGCCCAAACCACCCCCAGGATACAACCGCCCAGGGGAGCAGGGCAGGGACCACGCCAAGATGTCCAGCCATGCACCCAGGGACCCACAGGACACCCATACCCCGGGGGGGGCGGAGTCGGCAAGCAGCGGGGAGAGGTCGGGAGGGGTAACTCCTGCCCACCACCATGTACCACAGATGTCCAGGCTCAGCAAGTCATAGACCCAGGCCCACACTGCCACACTGCCCCCCAAGGCACTCAATGTCTAATGTGTAAATAAAATTGAGGGGCAGGTAGCAGTGAGCAGATAAGTAAGGTCACCTCAGCAGCGCCACCCACCATCCGCTGAGTGACACACCTGCCCCCCAAAGCCCTGTGTGTACTGTAATGTGTCATGAAATGTGTCATTGTAAGGGGGAAAAAAAAAGGGGAGGAGTGGGACATCACGCATCACAGCGAGCAGAGCCAGGTAGGTGGCCCTACTCACTGTAGCATGGGCCCCCCTCCCCCAGAACCCCCATGTGTAGTGTGATGTTTGACTGAGTGGGAGGAGGGGAAGGGTCAGGATAAGAAAGACCGAGAGGCAGAGGACTACCCCTCGGAGGAAGAGAGCCAGCTGGCGCTAGCTCACTAGGCACCCCGGTTTCCTACACCCGGCCGCGGCGCAGGGAAGGCCGGCCCAGGGCCCGAAGCGGCCAAGCCCCCAGGACACCACCGCGCTCCAGCCCGCCCACACAGCTGACACAGCACAAAACATACACACCCACACGCACACAAGATACAACAATTATCACACATACACATACTCACGATTACAACACACATACTCACAATTACAACACACATACTCACAATTACAATACACATACTCACAATGACAATACAAACACAAACAACACACACCCACACGCACACAAGAGACAACAATTATCACACATACACATACTCACGATTACAATACACATACTCACAATGACAATACACATACTCACAATGACAATACACATACTCACAATGACAATACAAACACATACAAACACACACACATACATACCAACACAAACACACTCACCTGCAACAAACTTCACACCCACCCATATACACGCAGACACAGTGGTCCTGGGTCCAGAACCAACCGGCCCTATGTGGTTGTCCCCCTACTTGAGTGCCCCACCCCTCCTCCCGGGAGGCATCCAGAATCCCGGAATGCCAGACAGACACCCCGGCACGCCCCAGACCCCCCACCACCCGGCGGTGCGCCCAGAGGGGCACAGACCCTTCCAGCGCAGGGAGGAGCCCAAACGGGAGACGGGCAACCCCAGGCGCCAAGGCCCTAGACCCCGCACCCCGGCCCCCACAGAGGAGGCCAGCCCCCCGGACAGGGCCAGCACCCACCCCCACGGGCCCCCAGATCCCCACCCCAAGACCGTGAGGGCACACATCCAGGCCCCCCACCATCAACAACAGGGCCTGCACACAGAAACCGCAGAGCGGCAGCCCCCGTCTCCAGTCCAAGAGCCATCAGACACCCAAATGTATAATGTATTCTATGGAGAGTTTTGTATTGTATAAGTTGTAAATTTGGATTTTTAGTCATTTTAAAAGTGTTTAGACATATCTGTGTCCAGAAGTTTTCATCCAGGATGATGGAAAGATCTCTCTCCCATTTTGTAATTGGAAGGGATATTGAATCATTAATTTTTTATAATAACTTGTATATTTTTGATAACAGTTTAGGGGTATAGAGATTTAGAAAGTCTGTTATCCACAAAGGGATTTCTAGATTTAGGTTATTTAAATTAAATCTTGCCTGTATGATGGACCTCAATTGGTGATATTCCAGAAATTTGCTACTGCTAATTTCATATTTTAAAATAAGATCTTCAAATGAAATAAAGGTCCCATCATGAATAACATGTTCTAAATTATTTATTCCTTTTTATTGCCATTCTGAAAAATTCAGTAATGTCTTTTTCCGACATATATCGGGATTGTTCCAAATGGGTGTTAATTTACAAGGGATTAGTAAAGACTTAGCCATCTTTAAGAATTCCCACCAGGCTATCAGGGTGGTGCTTATTGTAAGGCTTTTAAAGCAATTGTAATGTTTAATGCTGGAGCTAATGAGCGGTTTGATTTCATCCACCTTGAAACATACTGTAGTCTATTGGCTAAAAAATAGTGATAAATATTTGGTAGTTCTAGACCACCGCTGCATTTTAGCTTTTGTAAAGTCTTCAAGCTTATTCTAGATGTTTTACTTTTCCATAAAAATTTAGAAATATATGAGTCTAGCGACTTAAACCAAGCAATAGAAGGTTTATTAGGGATCATTAAGAACAGATAATTTACTTTAGGCAGAATCATCTTTTTTATTGTGGCAACTCTCCCCATGAGAGATATAGGTAGAGAGTTCCAACGTGTGAGATCGTCCTCTATTGTTTTTAGTAGAGGAATATGGTTCAGTCGTACCAGATCTAACAGCCTGGGAGAAAAATTTATACCTAGATATCTAATGTTGCCCGACTGTAGTGATGTAGTGATGATGTTCTGAAATTTACAATTCAGAGGCAAAACTGTTGATTTACTCCAATTAATGGAGTAATCTGATACAGATGAGGACTTATCTATAAGTGTGATTGTCTTTAGAAGAGCGGTTTGTGAGTTCCCGAGGAAAAGTAATACATCATCAGCATAAAGGCTTATTTTATGGTCTGTATTTTCTGTTTGGATTCCTTTGATGTTTACATTCTGTCGGATTTTTGCTGCTAGTGGCTCAATGAAAATGATAAACATTGAGGGAGAGAGTGGGCAACCTTGTCTAGTTCCCCTCTGCAGACTGAAGCTTTGTGAGATAAGATCATTTGTCCTAACCCGTGCATTTGGAGAGCTGTATAATGTTTCGATCCAGTTTATAAAGGATGGGCCAAATCCAAATTTATGTAGAACTGCTAACAGAAATTTCCCATTTACCCTGTCAAATGCTTTCTCTGCATCTAAAGAGACAACTATTTTTTCTAATTTGTTAATGGAACAGTAATCTATTATATTTATTAGTCGGCGTGTGTTATCGGCCGAGTGCCGGCCCTTGATAAAACCTGTTTGGTCTGAATGTATAATAGATGGAGTGATTTTATTCTAATCTTCTTGCGAGAACTTTGCAAATAATTTTAAGGTCTACATTAATAAGAGAGATTGGGCGATAGCTAGATGGAAGTGTTGGGTCTTTGCCTGGTTTAAGATATTAGCAGGCTAATGTTGGCAGAGTTCATGTTTGGAGAGATTTTGTGGTTATTCTTGATTTGAGTCACCATCCTGAAAAAAGTAGGTTCTAACACAGGCCAAAATTCTTTATAGAATTCTGCTGGGAAACCGTCTGGGCCTGGGGCTTTATTATTTGGAAGGTGCTGTATTGCTTTATAGAATTCAGATGATGAAAAAGGTGAATCAAGAGTCGTAATCTGATCCTCATTTAATTTAGGAAGATTTATGTCATTAAGAAATTCTTCAATTTCAGCATCAGATGGATTAATCTGTGATGAGTATAAGGCTTCATAAAAGTCTTTAAAGGAGTTATTTATTTGTTGTGGGTCATGAGTAATATTACCGACCGAGTCTTTAATAGAGTGAATAGCTGTTTTTTCTTTATTCAGTTTTAACTGATTGGCCAGGAATTTTCCAGATTTATTTCCATGTTCAAAGTTTTCCAGACGCAACCTCTGCAACATAAATTGTGTCTTCTTATCAAGTATTTCATTTAATTCCAATTTAAGTTTCCTCAGGCTGTTAATTATATTTTCTTGTGGTGATGCAGCATAGGCATTTTCTAAAGATTTAATTTTCTGTTCCAATTCTAATATAAGTGTTTTTTCTTTATTTTTCTTATGTGCGCAGTAAGAAATTATTTTACCCCGCATTACTGCCTTTCCTGCTTCCCATAGAACACATGGCGATATTTCCGGCAGATTATTTTGTTCTAAGTATATAGCCCACTCTCGTTTAAAATAATTAATGAAATCTTGTTCTTTAAGTAATGATGTATTAAATCTCCAGTTCCTAGTTGGTGGTGTAACTCGTTTCTGTGTCAGAGACATAGATACAGGTGCGTGATCACTAATAGTGATAGGATGTATCTGAGTGTCTGTGATTTCCGTCATCATGGAGCTACTGACTAAAAAGTAATCCAAGCGGGAGTGGGAGTGATGTACTTGTGAGAAAAGACTATAATCTCTCAGAGTGGGGTGATGTGAGCGCCAAGCATCGCAAAGACCAAAATCCTTCATGTATTGTTTAAGAATGTCTGCAGACTGCCAGTTCCTTTGACTCACTGCTGTACTGAGCCTGTCAATCTCTGCATTAAGTACCAGGTTGAAGTCCCCTCCTATTACAAGTGTGGTATCAGAGTGATCAGCAAGTAAGGTGAAGAAGGTATGAAAGAAGGAGGGATCATCAACATTTGGTCCATATATACTAGCAATACATAAATCTATATTCTGAATAGATAGGTTAAGTATTATAAATCTGCCTTCGGGGTCTGATATCATGTTTCTAATAGAGAAGTTTATCCTTTTGTTAATTAATATAGCTACACCTCTTTGTTTAGAGTTATAACAGGCTGAGTACATATGAGGAAACTGTGAAGAGGAGAGTGTGTGCAGATGTTCTGGACACATGTGTCTCCTGTAGGAACACAATGTCAGCCTGTAAATCGTATAACCGGTTAATAATTTTCACCTTCTTCTCCCTTGAACCAACTCTGCGTACATTCCATGAAACAAACCTCAGTGTGCTCATATTGAAATTAATCGAGAAAGTGTTGTGTGCTCACTGAAGATGTGTGTGTGTGTGGGTGTGTATGTGAGTGTACGCTGCATGTTGTGTGTCCTGTATAGCATTGTGTGTGCTGTGTGGCAAACATGTTGGGTGCAGAAAGAAAAGGAAAGGGTGCTCCAAAGTGACAAATATAGCAAAAGAATAAAAAAGAGAGAAAAAAAAGTAAATAAATAAAAAAAAAAAATAATAATAATAATTACATAGCTTAACAAAACAATCCACTATGCTCACTGAACCGGCATTAATTGTTATATACAGACATGTCTAATGAATCTTTTAGAAGAAAAGAGCGAAAGAGTTACAAAAAAAAAAGATAGAGAAAAAAGGCGTTTGTGTACACAGATCACCTGATTAGTATAGCCATGGTGTGGTTTCCTGGTCACGATAAAGCTGTCCGTTTACATAGAGTTTATCCACCGCGATGTCAGCTCGTGAACCTTCTTGGATGTGTTTATTCCGGAGTGGGAACAGGATTTTGCGTCGCTCCAGGATCTCTTTAGGAAACTGATCGTTGACGCTGAAGTCCGTTCCTCTCAGCTCCCGTCCGCGGCTCTTCACCAGCTCTTTCTGCTTGAAACGTTCAAATTTGGCTACGATTGGTCTGGGTCTGTGTGCCCCGGGTCGCTTAGCTCCTATACGGTGAACACGATCTAAGTTGATGGTTTTTACGGTGTCCTCCGGGAGCTTCAAGTAGGCCTGCATGAACTCCTTGACTGTCGTCTCCAGGTTTTCTTCCGATTTCACCGGTAGTCCTGAAAACACGAGGTTGTCCCTCATGCCTGCGGGCCTGGAGCTCGGTGACGGCTTCCCTGATTTTTTTATTCTCCTCCGAGAGCCGGGTCATTCAATTGGTGAGGGAATTCACCGACTCTCTGAGAGCGGCGTTCTCCACAGTGAGTGCTTCCACCTGCTGCTGGCTGAACTCTACCGACTCCCGGAGAGCCTGAAACTCCTTGTGGAGAATTTCCAAAATGGAGAGGCGAGCGTCGAAACTGGACAGCTTCTTATCAATGGACTCCAAAATATCCACCATTTCGCTGGACTGAGAAGAAGCCCCTGGTGAATCTTCTGGGCGACTCCTCTTGGTGGATGGAGCTCCTTTGCTGCCAGACGGAGTCGGCGTGTTGTTTGGTTTCCCCATAACAACTCATTCGAAACACTTGTCGATATAAGCCTGCAGACTGTCCAGATCTTCTTCACCGTCCTCCAGTGTACTTCATGTAGTGAGTAGCTTATTCATATAAATTTTATAGCTTTTAAGTTTATAACTATGCTGGCTAAGAAAACTAATCCATGTAGTGTTTACCTATTACTGACTCGCTGCCTTGCTCGATACTGCCGAGGTTCGCGTTGAGGTCTCGCGTTACTACAGCATAGTCTCTCATAGGCTTTCTTTTCTGAAGTCGATGCTGAATATGGGGATCTACTCTGTCACTCGGATGTGCGTTGGCTAAGCCGCGGCGCTGTGCTGAAGCGTTTTTACTCCCTGAGGACAGAAATTGACCAGTTTTTGAAGGAGAAGGACCGACCTCTTCATGAGCTGAATGACCCTCTATGTTTGGCAGACCTCGCATTTTTAGTTGATCTGACTGATCATTTAACCACCCTGAACAAGAGCCTAGAAGGGAAAGAGCAGCTTGTACCACAACTTTATGGGCACATGAAAGCATTTTGTGTGAAGCTCAATCTCTTTAAGACACAACTGCGCAACTTCAACGTTGTGCACTTCCCACACTGAAAAAGAAAAAGAAAAGAAAAAGAAATCAAGCTATTCGCAACTCCTTTCTTTGTGGATCCCGAAGAAGTGGAAGAGAATCTGCCATTAGAACTCATCAAAATCCAGTGTGATGATTGTCTGAAGAATCAACATCAGCAGCTTTCCCTCCCCGAGTTCTACCGGGGCTTGGAAAAGGAAAAGTTTCCTCTGATGAGATGCCACGTGAAAAAAATGATCATTCTATTTGGCTCAACATACATATGTGAGCAAACATTTTCGCTGTTAACACTGAACAAAAGCAGATTGAGAACCAAAATGACCGACAGCCATCTCTATAATGACCTTCGCATCTCAACCACTAAGTTTACTCCAGACCTGCCAGCCATCCTTCGCTCCAAAGCGCAGCAGCACTGCTCCCCCTGAGTGCAATGTCGTTCCCACTTTAGGTGAGTAAAAAATATATTCCACAGTAGCCGTGAGTTAATGCATGTGCAAGTACACATGCTGCAAATATCAATAATGCGCATCAATTCTGTCACTACCCTGCTTTTGCGCACCACTTTCTTATATGCGTTTTTCTTGTTAACACACAGAGTACAAAGTCAGCTGATCTCATCTGATGCAGATGTGCTACTTGATCAATTTACATCTGTCCGGATTTTTGGCACAAGTGGCATCGGATCAGCACCGCAGCTGGATGGCCCGATTTACATACCTAGCGCAGCTGATACTCACCAGAATAATTTACTAAAACTATATGCACTCCTGTTATTAAGTCCAGTTCAGTCTGCTAATGTTGATAACCGTTTCAAACGAATGGTAATAACTTAAATAACAAGCTTAAAATTTACCCATCCCATTTTCCCCTTTATTGTTTTTTCTCTGTACTGTAAATCTTCTAAGAAGAAATCTGAGGCTGCTGTTCTGAGAAAAAGCTACTAAGTGTTTTTTTTTTATAAATCAATAAAGATCCATTTATGGAAAGTTGTCTTTAATTATATTCAACAATATAAAATATTTGACCACTTTTAATTGATTTTTCTAACTTTAATACATTAAAGTTAAGGCTATATATCTCATTTCTAGTAAGTGGCCCAGCCCCTCCTATATTTTTATGTATGTGGCCCTCAGTGAAAAAAGTTTGGACACCCCTGATCTAAAGTGTGAATCATTTATGTTAACCTGCTTCTCCACTAATGTGAAAAAGAGTCTGAGTAAAATCTTTATAATCACCAAAACAACCAACTACAAGCCCTAGTGTTTCATTTGGTCTTCTTAAAACATGAGAGGCAAATTATTATCTTTTAACAACGTCACCTCAAGGCCTTGGATAAATTAGACGGTTATCAAACAGTCGGCTCTCATGGTCAACGCATTACTTTGGCCATCAGTGAACAGACTCGAGTCATCAGACATCCATGAGTAATTAGTAAATCAAATGAACAGATATTAATCAAATGAAAAACTAATTAGACTGAAATTATACTGTGAAAGGGTGTGTCATGTTTGTAAATGTGGTGTGGAGTGAGGAGGCGGATGCATACGCTGAGATAAGCGACTTTTGTTAGGGGCAAATCCAGGGTCAAAGTCACAATGGTCCAGGGTCAAACAGCCAACACGGAGAGAAGGAGGGACATACATGACCAAATGAAAACAGGATCAAACATACAAACAGTACACAACAAAGACCAACACAGACCAAGGTCAACCCAGGGCTTATATACACGAGGGTAAACAAGGAACAGGCGGGAACACAGGTGGATACAATTAGGGGTGGAATCACGAAACAAGGGGGCTGGACTAAAAAACCAAAACAAAGAACACATGGGCTAAGAACACATGCTGCCTGTTACAGCAGCTCCCGTTCATGTTCTTTCGTTTTTGCTCTTAACTTTTTTATACCTTTTTAATAGTTTATTTATTTTGACGAGGCAATTTAGGGAAGCTGTGCCCTCTCGAAACATGCGAGTAAAGAGTGTTTTGGGCTGTTTTTTCGCCGTGAAAGCGCCTTTCACTCACTCCCCGTGTCCGCCGCGGCGATGCAGCATGGCCGCTTTGTTTACACCCGCGACCAGCTGATCGCGCTGCAGCCGGTTGGCATGGCGACCAGGACAACGAACATCCCCGAAGAGCTGGAATGGAATGAGGACCATCAGGTCCAGCAACAACAGAGGAGTAGAGGTCAGTGTGGATGGGGCCAAGAAGCTAAATCTGTTCTTTAACAGATTTGACACGGCAGGCTCTGTCCCCCCCCAGCCTGACTCCTCTGCTGCAAGTCCTCAGCAGACCATGCCACTCACCCCCCCCCCCCCTCCTGATAGCCTGCCCCCCTCTTGTGACAGCCCATCTCAATCCTCCATCCCTCCCTCACCCACCACCTCTATAGTGTGTCTCACTGCTGACCAGGTGAGAAGACAACTGAAGAAACTCCACACAAACAAGGCTGCAGGCCCTGATGGGGTTCCACCCAGGGTGCGTAAAGCCTGTGCCACCCAACTTTGTGGAGTACTTCAACTTGAGCCTGAGTCTCCAGAGGGTCCCCTTGATGTGGAAGACATCCTGCATTGTTCCTGTCCCAAAGACGCCACAACCCAGTGACGCCAAGGACTACAGGCCAGTGGCACTGACGTCTCATGTCATGAAGACCATGGAGAGGCTCGTCTTGGATCGGCTCCGACCCATAGTCCAGCCTTTTCTAGATCCCCTCCAGTTTGTCTATCAGCCCCGCCTGGGAGTTGAAGATGCCATCATCTACCTGTTCTACCGAGTTTATGCTCACCTGGATAAGCCAGCCAGCTCTTTGAGGTTCATTTTTTTTTACTTCTCCAGCGCATTTAACACCGTCTGGCCCACTCTTCTGGGTGATGCAGGTAGCTCACAGTGATGCAGGTAGATGTCCCCCTTGTGTCCTGGATTGTTGACTACTTGACTGGCAGACCACAGTATGTACGCCTGCAGCACTGTGTGTCGGACAGAGTGGTCAGCAACAGTGGAGTCCCACAAGGTACTGTCCTCTCTACCTTCCTCTTCACCCTCTACACCACGGACTTCAGCTACTGCACAGAGACTTGCCACCTTCAGAAGTTTTCTGATGACTCTGCAATAGTTGGATGTATCAGCAGGGGTGAAGAGGATGAGTACAGGGCGACGGTGAAGGACTTTGTCGCATGGTGCGAGCAGAACCACCTGCAGCTCAATGTGACAAAGACAAAGGAACTGGTGGTGGACCTGAGGAGGGACAAGGCATCGGTGACCGCTGTGTCCATCAGCGGGGTCAGTGTGAACACTGTGGATGATTACAAATATCTGGGTGTGTATATTGACAATAAACTGGACTGGGCTAAGAACACTGACGCCCTCTACAGTCTACAGCTACACCAGCAAGGCCGGTGATGTTGTGGGTGTGGAGCTGGACTCGCTGACGGCTGTGTCGGAGAGGAGGACGCTGTCTAAGCTGAAGGCCATTATGAACAATGGCTCCCACCCACTCTACGACACAGTGATGAGACACAAGAGCTCATTCAGCTCAAGACTCACTCTACCAGAATGCACCACAGAGCGCCACAGGAAGTCATTCTTACCTGTGGCCATCAAACTCTATAACTCCTCCCTCAGTGTGTGATTCAAAAAACTCAATACGAAACTGTTCATATGTGCAATAATAACAACTGTGTGTGCAATAACTCAGAGGGACACTAACTTAATTTAAATAATTTAAATAATTGTAACTGCTTTATACCTGATGTTTCATATTACTATCACAATCACCGCCACCTTACTATATTCTTAAGTACTTACATCTGGTGTACATACTGTAAATTCTCTATATTGTCTTAAATTATTAGTAAAGTGTTTATTTTTACATAAATGGCTGCAACTGTAACAACTGCAATTTCCCCCTGGGATCAATAAAGGAATCTGAATATGAATCTGAAAACCAAAACACAACAGGACACATGGACAAGACTGGCAGGGGCCAATTGTGACAGTAAACTATTATCTCATCAAAATACTGTTTCATTCTACATGTAGGCTAATTTAAAATGACCTCTACAACAGCAAAATGAAGAACTCAAAGTCAGGAACTCAGCTCTCCACATTTGCTGCATTTATCATTGATAATTTTATGGAATCATTTAATTATTTCATTATTTTGCAGATGACAGAAAATCTCACACACAAAGGTACAAAACTGTGGGAACATCTCACTGATCATAAATCTGGAGACTGTGAGTAACATGTTTGTGCACTTTCCCAGCCACATTTAGTGTCAGAGGCCTGAGAACAGAGGAGTTAGAGACGCATCTGTGGTCTGATTTCTATTCTAATAAAACAGCAGTAATGACAACATCAACCAAATAAGAACTGAAACCTGATGATGTTTTTATGTTACACTCATTGCATCTTTTATGTAAAGCTACAAAGTCATATCTCTTACTATATAATCATTTTTTAAATATATATTTATAACCATACTGATATTCCATACTGACTTCCTGGCTCTTGTCATGTCTTTCCTTACAATCTAAGCACAGCCATAAAGCAGGACCTCACTGTTTTGGTGTCTTTGCCCCAGAGAAGCGGACTGAACTTTCCCCTGGACTCTGCATTGCAGTCAGTTCTCACGCTCAGTTCTTTCCTCTGTGGTCTGAGGACTCGTATCTTCAGGTGCTACCTATTTTAACACCTTTCTGATCTCATTGACTCTTTTTTCATAGATGTGCCAGTTACCCACTAATACCCTCCCACCCCCCACCCCGCTAAAAATGACATACGTTGGTTTGAACTTTACTCTGGTAACAATAGTCTTTTTCTTCTTTGACCCAGAGAACACAACGTTCATTATTTCCATGAATAATCTAGAGGTCTGACATGTCAGACCACAAAACACATTTCCACTGTGCATCAGTCCATTTAAGATGAGCTTGAGACTTTTGATGTTGTTGAGAAATTACTTCCACTGTGCATAGTATAGTCTAAACTAGCATTTCTGGATGCAGCGACAGATGGTATTTATCTTTCTGAGTGTTCCTAGGTTTAAGTTGAACTGTTTTCATTCAAATAAATTTCAAAGTAGATTTAAAAATCACCGCCTTCTGTTTTTATTCATATTTTTATATTTTACGGCCCAAATCCAGCAGAGTCGATATCAGACCCTCCAAGAAGGCCCGTTACGAGGCCCTGGTAAAGGAGCAGGAAGAAGGAAGAGGACTGGAAAGTGGTATGGAGACTGCTGCACTCCACCCAAACTCCAGTTGTGGCCACCATCGCCAGCCTTTGTGCAGCTGTTCGAGCGAGTGGCCGAGGACCATCAGTAGGATAAGGAGGATTGGGCAGTCTGATTACTCCGCCATCCTCACAGGGAAGACCCAGTTGGCTGCTTAACAGCTTCCAGGGTGGTTGCAACTGGATTACACGGAGTTAAAGAGCCATTTTTCAGCGAGTCGGCCGAACCTCAGAGCAGCACTGCCAGCATTTGCAGACATTGACACTTCAGGAGTTTGACCGACCCTTTGTATTTGTGCAGCAGCTCTGGTTCTCCTGTAGGAGATGGCTTTTAGCTGAGGAATGGGACTCGGAGGAACTTACAGATCTAGTAGTTCTGGAACAATTCATAGCCCAGTTACCAGAAGGGAATACACCTTGGGTTCTTTAATTTTGGGGACAAATTGGCCACAGTTTCAGGGGTTAGTAAAGGAACAGACAAAGAAGAATCCCGTACAGAGGAACGGGGTGGGAACAATGCAGCTTCGCAGAGAGATGAGCTACCAGGGTCATCACACACTTCTCCAGACTCAACTATATTGGGGGGTGGGGAATTGGATAGAGATGCCAATCCCAAAAGGGGGCCTTTCCTCCAGAGCTCCTCCCTAGGGATTCCACTAGGAGATTTTCCCCAGGAACACTCACGTACCCCCACCTCTTGAGCACATCAGTGAAGTGCTCAGGTGTTCTTCTTTTCAGCTTCAGCCTGTGGTTCTCAATCCTGACCCTGGAGCTCTCCTGTTCTGCATGTTTTAGTGTTTTACTTTCTCCAAAACACCGGATCCAAGGTGTAATCAGCGAGCAGGGCCGGAAACAACTGGCCTGAGGGGTGAATTTACAGCTCTCTCTCTCTTGTGCTCTCGTTCGCACATGCGCAGTCTCTCACTCTCTCACTCACTCGCTCTCTCACTCGCTCTCTCACTCGCTCTCTCACTCGCTCGTGTTTTGTCTGTGAGTAAAGAGGAAGTGTTGAGGTCATTGTTCAGTCATTACTGGGGCAGTATGGAGCTCAGTCTGCTCTCTCTGATGCTCTGTGAGTAGATTCTCTTTATATTCCTGTTGCTTTTTGTATTTAAGTTTGTATTGTTGTTGTGCTGTGTTTGCACTGTAATTCTTATGTACAGGACAACAGCACATTAATCTGAACAAACAAACAGTAATTTACATTTTGGGTAAAAAGAATTCACTCATTCCAGTTAAAAAACAGTCCATGCATTAAAAAAGCTGGCCGTGGCTCTTTCCACATAAGTAAAGTTGTTTTCTGAGCTAAACCAGCCATTAGGGGTGTACTCTGTGTACTTCTGGTGCCGGTCCCAAGCCCGGATAAATGGTGAGGGTTGTGTCAGGAAGGGCATCCGGCGTAAAACTTGTGCCAAAACTATTATGCGGATCACAAATATGATTGCCATACCGGATCGGTCGAGGCCCGTGTTAACAACGACCGCCTCCGGTGCTGTTGACCAGCAGGGTGCCGGTGGAAATTGGACTACTGTAGGTCGAAGACCATCAAAGAGGAGAGGAGGAAGGCGGGTTAGAAGGCAGCAAGAGAGAAGGAAAGGCAGGAGTGTGGAGGTTAGAGTAGGGACTCTGAACATAGGGACAATGACTGGTAAAGGTAGAGAGCTTGCAGACATGATGGAGAGATGGAAGGTAGATATTCTGTGTGTCCAGGAGACCAGATGGAAAGGAAGCGAGGCCAGGAACATTGGAGGTGGATTCAAACTGTTCTATCATGGTGTAGAGAGGAAGAGAAATGGAGTAGGGATAATCCTAAAGGAACAGCTTGGGAAAAGTGTTCTGGATGTAAAGAGAGTGTCAGACAGGATCATGAACCTGAAGTTGGAGGTTGATGGTGTGATTTCGAATGTGGTCAGTTCATATGCACCACAGATTGGTTGTCAGTTAGAGGAGAAAGAGGAGATGAAGGGATGAAGAGGGGATGAAGAGGTGCTGGGTATGTATGGTGTGAAACACAGAAATGCGGAAGGTCAGATGGTTGTAGATTTTGCAAAGAGAATGGAAATTGCTGTGGTGAACAAGTATTTTCAGAAGAGGGAAGAACACAGGGTGACACACAAGAGTGGAGGGAGGTGCACACAGGTGGATTATATCCTTAGCAGGAGATGCCACCTAAAGGAGATTGGAGATTGTAAAGTGGTACCAGGGGAAAGTGTAGCAAGGCAGCATAGGGTGGTTGTCTGTAGAATGAGATTAGAAACAAAGAAGAGGAAGAGAGTGAAGACAGAACCAAAGATTAGATGATGGAAGCTGAAGGAGGAGGATGGTTGCAGGCAGTTCAGGGAAAAATTGCAACAGGCCCTTGGGGGCAGTGAGGAGCTACCTGAGGACTGGGAAACTACAGCTAAGGTGGTGAGAGAAACTGGCAAGAATGTGTTGGGTGTTTTGTCTGGTCAGAGGAAAGAAGACAAGGAAAGTTGGTGGTGGAATGAGGAAGTCCAGGAGAGTATTCAGAAGAAGAAGGCAGCTAAGAAAAAGTGGGATAACCAGAGAGATGAAGGAAGTAGGCAGGAGTACTGTGAGACTAGTCGCATAGCGAAAAGAATGGTGGCAAAGGCTCAGGCCTATGATGAGCTGTATGAGAGGCTGGACAGTAAAGAAGGAGTAAAGGACTTGTATCGTTTGGCTAAACAGAGAGACAGAGCTGGAAAGGATGTACAGCAGGTTTGGCTGATAAAGGATAGAGAAGGAAATGTACTAGTGAGTGAACAGAGAGTGTTGAGTAGATGGAAGGAGTACGTTGAAGAGCTAATGAATGAGGAAAACGAGAGAGAGAGGAGGACAACGGGGGGAGAGAAAGTGGATCAGGAAGTCCAGAGAATTAGTAAGTTGGAAGTGAGGGCAGCTTTAAAAAGGATGAAGAATGGAAAGGCAGTTGGTCCAGATGACATACCTGTGGAGGTATAGAGATGTTTAGGAGAGAAGGCAGTGGACTTTTTAACCAGGTTGTTTAACAAAATCCTGGAGAGTGAGAGGATGCCTGATGAGTGGAGAAGCAGTGTACTGGTCCCCATTTTTAAGAACAAGGGTGATGTGCAGAGCTGCAGTAACTACAGAGGTATAAAGTTGATGAGCCACACCATGAAGGTATGGGAAAGAGTTGTTGAAGCAAGGCTAAGGCGAGAGGTTCAGATCAGTGAGCAGCAGTTTGGTTTCATGCCCAGAAGGAGTACCACAGATGCAATTTTTGCATTTAGAGTGTTGGTAGAGACGTACAGAGAAGGTCAGAAGGAGCTACATTGTGTCTTTGTGGATCTAGAGAAGGCATATGATAGGGTGCCAGGACAGGAACTGTGGTATTGTATGAGGAAGTCAGGTGTAGCTGAAAAGTATGTTAGGGTGGTGCAGGACATGTATGAGGATAGTGAGACAGTGGTGAGATGTGCAGTTGGAGTGACAAATGGTTTCAAGGTGAAGGTCGGGTTACATCAGGGATCAGCTTTGAGCCCCTTCTTGTTTGCAATGGTGATGAACAGGTTGACAGATGAGGTCAGGCAGGAGGCTCCATGGACCATGATGTTTGCAGATGACATTGTAATCTGTGGTGAGAGTAGAGAGCAGGGGGAAGAGAATCTGGAGAGGTGGAGGTTTGCACTGGAGAGGAGAGGAATGAAGGTCAGTAGAGATAAGACGGAAAACATGTGTGTGAATGAGAGGGAGGTGGGTGGAAAGGTGAAGATGCAAGGAGTAGAGGTCGTAAAGGTGGATGAATTCAAATATCTTGGGTCAACCATCCAGAGCAATGGGCAGTGCAGAAAAATAGGTGAAGAAGAAGGTGCAGGCAGGATGGAGTGGGTGGAGAGGGGTGTCAGGGCTGATGTGTGACAGAAGGATAGCAAGAGTGAAAGGGAAGGTTTACAAGACAGCAGTGCGTCCTGCTATGATGTATGGTTTGGAGACGGTGGCTCTGTCTAAAAGACAGGAGGCTGAGCTGGAGGTGGCGGAGATGAAGATGCTGAGATTTTCGTTGGGAGTGACAAGGATGGACAAGATTAGAAATGAGGAGATTAGAGGGACAGTGAAGGTGGAGCAGTTTGGAGATAAAGCCAGAGAGGCCAGGTTGAGATGCTTTGGACATGTGTTGAGGAGGAATAGTGGATATATTGGTCAAAGAACGTTGGAGATGGAGCTGCTGAGCAGAAGAAGAGGTAGACCTCAGAGAAGGTTTATGGATGTAGTGAAAGTGGACATGGAGATGGTTGGTGTAAAAGTAGAGGAGGCAGTGGATAGGGCAAGATGGAGGCAGATGATCCACTGTGGCAACCCCTAAAGGGAGCAGACGAAAGAAGAAGAAGAAGAAGATCTTAGTGTAGCGCATAGTGGGAGTATGAGATTTTATGCTGTTCCATATTAGATTCCAGGATGAAAATATAAGTAAGAATCAGTGGATTATGTCATTTAAAGTGTGTAAAACTGACAGGTTACCATCTTCAAAGAGGTCTTTTATCATGTTTACGCTCCTGAAGCTCCATTCTTCACTGTGTTATAGTTTCTTGTTGAAGGTAAAATAGAGGATTGTCCCAACATATTGAAAAATCCTGATCTTTAAAAATGTTTGTTTTGTATATTGGCAGGTTTTTTTGAGGTACAAATGAGGATTTTTTTAAAGAATAGCCTGAGCCTGAAATGAGTCTGATTCATTCACCTCACAGCGATAGATACAGTGTGTTAGATTTAAGAAATGCACAGAATTATCAAACAAATCCACTGAGAACTCAGAATTAACTCACAATTGGTTCAATGTCTTCAGTAGAAACACCAATTTTGTCATAATAGGAGTCCCATGTAATTCTACTGTTTATTGTAAGTTAATTTAAACCAAGTGAATGATAAAGTAGTTATCAGAAACTCAATTATTAATTCCACTATTACAATAATAATAATAATAATAATAATAATAATAATACAACCCCAATTCCAATGAAGTTGTAATGTTTGTTAGAAGAGAAACATTGTTTTTAATCTGTTGGTCTATTTGCTCACGCAGTTGTTCACAAAGTGGTGAACCTCGCACCGTCCTAGCTTGTGAATGACTGAGCCTTTCAGGGATGCTCCCTTTATACCCAATCATGACACTCACCTGTTTCCAATGAACCTGTTCACCTGTGGAATGTTCCAAACAGGTGTTTTTTGAGCATTCCTCAACTTTCCCAGTCTTTTGTTGCCCCTGTCCCAACATCTTTGTAACGTGTTGCAGGCATCAAATTCAAAATGAGTGAATATTTTCAAGAAAAACAATGAAGTTTATCCGTTTGAACATTAAATATCTTGTCTTTGTAGTGTATTCAATTGAATATAAGTTGAAAAAGATTTGGAAATCATCGTTTTCTGTTTTTATTTATGTTTTACCCAACTTCCCAACTTCATTGGAATTATATATATATATATATATATATATATATATATATATATATATATATATATATATATATATATATATATATATAAAATAGACAATTTTGACTTTTTTATTTTTATATTCTGAAAAAAGTCTTGACTTGTATTCATCTCTAGTGGTGTTGATGTGGTAAACAAATGGTATACAATTCCTTTAACAAGGATTGTTAAAGATTTTAATTGCCATGTTCATGAAATAGTTGTGGAGTTTGCATGTTCACCCCGTGTCTGCGTGGGTTTCCTCTGGGTTCTCCGGTTTCCTCCCACAGTCCAAAGACATGCAGTCAGGCCAATTGGACGTGCTAAATTGCCCCTAGGTGTGAGTGACTGTCTGTGACTGTCTGTCTGCCCTGCAATGGACTGGCGACCCATCCAGGGTGTATCCTGCCTTCCGCCCGAAGACTGCTGGGATAGGCTCCAGCACCCCCCCGCGACCCTGACGGAGAAGCGGCTTAGAAAATAGATGGATGGATGAAATAGTTGTGATGTTTGTCAGGAGTAGCTGGTCTCCTCAGCTCTGAGTTATCATGTTCTCACCTGCTGAATGTGGATCTGTGGCTGAAATCTGCACTGACTGCTTTTACACACTCAGCTAAATCATCAGCATTTTGGAATTTGGTTCAGAGCAAAATGAAGTTAAATTGCTTCAGATGCTGTTTTCTTTAAGTACATTATATCGCTGTGATACAGAATGGAGCTGTTAATGTGTTGGTGTGTAAAGGATTCAGTGTGTATTGGTAAAATACTCATTTGCTGCCATGGTAGGAGCCACACACATGTATGAATGACTGCCTACTTACCAATGACCTGAATGAGTTCCACTGCCCATTAAATGCACAAAAGGTCCTGATCCTGACCCAACTGACTTAATTGCATTATAAGCCTAAAATACTGAATCATTTTAGAGTCAACGACATGAATAGAATCAGACAAATTTACTCTGTTTTCTAAAGTGTGAAGGACAGTTCAGAAAATGATTTATGGTCAAATGATTTGAGTCACTTGGTTCACGGCAGTCGGTTTATCAAACTCTTTCACTTCACTCATCAGTTTTACAGTGTAGTGAATATTTCACACTAATGCATCATGTTCTCTGTGTCTCTCCTACTTTAGTGCTGATCCACCGTGGACAAACTCAAGGTGAACCATTACATGAAAATCTACTGCAGTGTTTTATTTGTGTTCATGTAAATTTGCATATGAAGATGCTGAGATTTTCGTTGGGAGTGACAAGGCTGGACAAGATTAGAAATGAGCAGATCAGAAGGACAGTGAAGGTGGAGCAGTTTGGAGATAAAGCCAGAGACGCCAGGTTGAGATGGTTTGGACATGTGTTGAGGAGGAATAGTGGATATATTGGGCAAAGAATGTTGGAGATGGAGCTGCCGGGTAGAAGGAGAAGAGGTAGACCTCAGAGAAGGTTTATGGATGTAGTGAAGGTGGACATGGAGATGGTTGGTGTAAAAGTAGAGGAGGCAGTGGATAGGGCAAGATGGAGGCAGATGATCCGCTGTGGCGACCCCCAAAGGGAGCAGCCGAAAGAAGAAGAAGAAGATCTCAGTGTAGTGCATAGTGGGAGTATGAGATTTTATGCTGTTTCATATTAGATTCCAGGATGAAAATATAAGTAAGAATCAGTGGATTCTGTCATTTAAAGTGTGTAAAGCTGACAGGTTACCATCTTCAAAGAGGTCTTTTATCATGGTTACGCTCCTGAAGCTCCATTCTTCACTGTGTTATAGTTTCTTATTGAAGGTAAAATAGAGGATTGTCCCAAAATATTGAAAAATCCTGAGCTTTAAAAATGTTTGTTTTGTATATTGGCATTGCTTTCTAGTTTTCTAGCTATAAACCAGGTTTTTTTGAGGTACAAATGAGGATTTTTTTAAGAATAGCCTGAGCCTGAAATGAGTCTGATTCATTCACCTCACAGCGATAGATACAGTGTGTTAGATTTAAGAAATGCACAGAATTATCAAACAAATCCACTGAGAACTTAGAATTAACTCACAATTGGTTCAATATGTTATAATTAATTCCATTCCTTTAATAAATGACTTTGACAGACAGCCCAATTTAGTAAGATCATACATGATAATACACATCCACTGTAAATGAGAGATCAGCACTTTCATTAATTAGTTTAGACTTTTAAATAATGACTTATTATTGTAGATTAAAGTCCAATCTGGCTGCACTGAAACATTCATAGAACACAGACACATTAAACTCATTAGGCTCATTGTGTTTAAGATGATTAAACTACTTCTTATACTGAGAAAAGCAGCTCTGCTCATCATTTCACACCAACAGAACAACTTAAACTGACAGTGGATCCTCAGAGCTCAGTCTACACTGGAGACGCAGTTACTCTGAGCTGTGAGCCGCCGCAGGGTGATGGATGGGAGATTTACTGGAGGAAAAACAGTCAGTATTTAAAACATTTAGATCGTCTGAAAACAATCAGTGTTACAGAGTCTGATCCAGGAGAAGCAGAGTACGACTGTGTAGTGATTAAAGATATACAGACTACATTTTACAGTGATAAAGTCAAGATTACAGTGAGAGGTATGTCATGCTTTCTGTTTTCTTCTACAAATTACTTCAATTTAGAATAAGTGGAAGAATAAATCACTCATTCCACTACATCCATGAAGATTTTGAATTTAATGAATGTTCAGTAAGTAGATATTTTAAAAGGATTTATCATCTTTGAACAGAGAGACCAAAAGCTACAGTGAACGTCCAGCCAGCTGGTCATGTGTTCATCAGAGTAAATCAATTTTAATGGCAAAACTTCAATCGACCAATCAATCAATCAATCAATCAATCAATCAATCAACCTTTATTTAACCTCAAAAAGCAAATTTAATAAAAATTTACTCAAATCAAGTAAATATAAAAAATTAAACATTAATAATACAAATACATAAAATGCAGTAGAAAATCCATCCATCCATTTTCTAAGCCGCTTCTCCGTCAAGGTCGCGGGGGGGTGCTGGAGCCTATCCCAGCAGTCATCGGGCGGAAGGCAGGATGCACCCTGGACAGGTCACCAGTCCATCACAGGGCAGACAGACAGACAGACAGACACAGACAGTCACTCACACCCAGGGGCGATTTAGCATGGGGAGAACATGCAAACTCCACACAGAGAGGACCCCAGTCACCCAGCAGAGGAATCGAACCCAGGCCCTCCTCGCTGTGAGGTGACAGCGCTACCCACCACACCACTCACAGTAGAAAATATTAAACAATTAAAACGTAGCTAAAAAGCGTAAAAGTTAAATCTAAATAAAATAAAAGGAGGATAAGATGAAAAAGTAAACAAACATTTTATTACATGACTAAAATAATAGTCGAAAAATCATAATTAAAATAGGAATATGAATAATAATAAATGAACAAACATATGAATAATAAATAATGAAAAAAACAATAATAGTAAAAATCAGGTGTATTTATATTTGCATTTCTATGTTTGATGGTTGGAAATTTTTATTTGGAAAAGTTAAATTCTTTTGACATTTAATTTCTATTGTCCTAATATTCTGACTATGATGTGAAAAATTAAATAACAATCTTCATCATCATCATCATCATCATCATTGACCGCTAGTCCAGACAGGGTCGCGGTTGCAGTTGGGAGAGCAGAGAATCCCAGATGACCCTGTCCCTCGCAACTTCCTCCAGCTCATTCCCGGGGACCCCAAGCCGCTCCCAGGCCAACTTGGAGACATAATCCCTCCAGCGGGTCCTAGGGCGACCCCGGGGTCTTGTCCCGGTAGGCCGTGCCTGGAACACCCCTACCGGGAGGCGTCCAGGCGGCATCCGGATCAGACGCCCGAACCACCTCAGCTGGCTCCTCTCAATGCGGAGGAGTAGCGTCTCTACTCTGAGCTCCTTCCGGATGACCGAGCTCCTCACTCTATCGCATAGCGTGTAGCCCGCCACCCGATGAAGAAAGCTCATTTCCGCCGCTTGTATTCGCGATCTCGTTCTTTCGGTCATTACCCACAGCTCATGACCATAGGTGAGGGTTGGGATGTAGATCGCCTTTTGGCTCAACTCCCTCTTCACCACTATAGTCCGGTACAGTGACCGCATTACTGGGGTACAGCACCTCATACTCCCGAAGGACATCCCACAAGATATCTCGAGGAACACGGTCATAAGCCTTCTCCAAGTCCACAAAACACATGTAGACTGGGTTGGCAAACTCCCATGCCCCCTCAACAATCTGAGAGAGGATGAAAAGCTGGTCCATTGCTCCACGGCCGGGACGGAATCCACATTGTTCCTCCTCAATCTGAGGTTCAACTATCGGTCGGAGTCTCCTTTCCAGCACCTTTGCATAGACTTTCCCAGGGCGGCTGAACAGTGTGATACCCTGATAATTGGCACACACCCTCCGGTCCCCCCTTTTAAAAATAGGGACCACCACCCCAGTCTGACAGTCCAAGGGTACTGTTCCCGAGGTCTATGCAATATTGCAGAGGCGTGTTAGCCATGAGAGCCCCACAATATCCAGAGCCTTAAGCATTTCTGGACGAATCTCATCCACCCCACCATAAATAACAATCAACCTTTTTAAATTGGATTTCACACTTTATTTCTCTCAGTAAAGCCGCACTACATAAATTGTTTTTATTAAAATTGAAAGAAGCAGCAGGAGAGGGCTTTCAGAATGTCCTGCACCTGCTCTTAGCTACATGTTCTCTGAGACTTTAACCCAAATCTATGTCTGGTTTTAAAAGTTGGAAAAAAATCTATGTAAAACTGGCTGCAGCAAGTTTTTCAAATCAAGTGGAATATGTCATCAGCTGTACTGCCAACATCTCCACCTATTTTGTGGCACAATCTTCTTAGGTCATGCGTGACTCTCCCTCAAATACATATGAATGAAGGAGACTTACATCTTGTTTTATCTTCTGCCCAAATGCTGTGTGTTTAGGCTCAACTGCTAGTTTCATTCATAACATGTGGTGAATGTACATGTTATGTTACTTGCTTGAGTCCAGCACAAAAAACTTTGTACATCCAGCCCAGTGTATTAATTAATGTAGCTCATCTAATGGACACTGGCAACTTCAGGTGATGGGAGTAATTGGATTTTTCTCTGTAAACTAACAGAGAGTGAATACTGTCATGCATGTTCAGAGAGAGTGGGTAAGTTTTAAAAGTATTTATCATCTTTGAACAGAGAGACCAAACGCTACAGTGAACGTCCAGCCAGCTGGTCATGTGTTCATCAGAGAGAGAGTCACTCTGACATGTGGAATAGAAAGTGGAGATGACTGGAATTATGAATGGTATAAGAATAATAATCTTCTCAGAGATGCTCAAAGGAAGAAATATGAAATCTCTAATGTTGATCAGACTCATGCAGGTGATTATACCTGTAAGGGAACACAGTCAACAGGCCGGATCTACACACACACCAGTGCAGCTGTTACACTGACTGTATCAGGTGAGTGTGGCGTTCTTCACACTTTATCATTAAAGCTGCATTTGCAAGTTTTTTTTTTCTCTAAGCTGAAAGAAATAGCAGAAAAAAAACCATTTTTTGTTGGGGGGTTTGGGGAGGTAGGGTCGCCCCTGTCATATGCTTTTGCACATTGATGTCACATTTACAGGCTCATATATATATATATGTCTATATATATATATCTTATATGCAGAATTATGATTTCTGATCTGTTCAATACTGTAATTCAATTCAAATATATAATCAGTGGTACCTCCATCATCTCCACTCGTTTTTTGTGATATTCTTCTGAGTTTTTTGTGACTCTGCCTAAAATATATAAGCTTGATTGAAACACAAATCGTGTTTTTCACAGCCCAGAAACTGCATGTTTGGGCTCAAGCAAAAGGTTTAAACACAACACACAGGCAGAACGCATCTGACTTGCATCTGAATTCAGTGCAGTAAGCTTAATACATCCAGCCCACTGTGTCTTAAGCCTTAATCAGTTCATGTAGCTCATCTCATCAACACTAAAAACATGAGCTGATGGCAGTAGTTGGCTTTTGTCTTTGTCTTTGTTTGTCCACAGCCAGAAAGAGGAAGGTGCAGCAGAGCAGCAGTGATTCATCTAAAAACCCATCTAGAATAAAATTCTCTCTGTAAAATAAAAGAGAGGAAATGTTTTTTGAATACTGTAATGCATGTTCAGAGTGTATAAGTTTAAACGTACTTATCATCTTTGAACAGAGAGACCAAAAGCTACAGTGAACGTCCAGCCAGCTGGTCATGTGTTCATCAGAGAGAGAGTCACTCTGACATGTGGAATAGAAAGTGGAGATGACTGGAATTATGAATGGTATAAGAATAATAATCTTCTCAGAGATGCTCAAAGGAAGAAATATGAAATCTCTAATGTTGATCAGACTCATGCAGGTGATTATACCTGTAAGGGAACACAGTCAACAGGCCGGATCTACACACACACCAGTGCAGCTGTTACACTGACTGTATCAGGTGAGTGTGGCGTCTTTCTCACTGTATTTCCACCATTAAAGCTGCACTAGATCCCGACTGATAATTTGGCAATATTATCAGCTGATATGAGCTGCAGAGAAATTGGTACTGGCATTTATAACAGCCAGCAAATGGCAATTAAAAAAGAAACGGAGAGACAGAAAACAGATCCTTCAGCCATGTTATGAAGGTTGTTGTTGAGTAGTTTGTTCATCTGCAACTTCCCTGTTGGAAACACACACATGGCCAACTTTAGCCTCATGCCTAAACAAAGGAAGTGTCAATAAATGATGTCTTGCTTGTGTTTGTAGTTACAGACAGTTCATTGGAAATGATTAAACCAGAGGGGACATATTATAGACGTGAGCTGAACTAACATTAGTCTATAACTGGTAGCCAAACAAACATTTCTACACTAGTTTCTCTGTCAAATGTGTAGTGTGTGCTCTAATGGCTCTATTTTGTTGGAGTGCAGAGTGCATTGATATGCTGTGAGACGTTATGCACCTCTAAAAAAGGAGTTGCGGTATAGCTGTGAACAGCATGTCATGTTCAGAGTCTCCTGCATGTAATCTGGTTAATCATTAAATTCTTTAAATGAAGTATGATGCATGATTGTATATGTTCATAACAGTCTATGAGGGGGTGAAATCCCAAAGTTGTAAGTTTATTTTTAAACTGCATTGTGTTTTCTTTGTGAGGAGTCTTAAATAACTACACATAAATGTCAGAGAAAGTCTTTATTTGTTATGTGTTTCTTTAAAAAAATATCAGCTGATCAGATGCATCATTTAAATCCTCAAATACAGAAATGGGTACCGGTCTCAAAAATGCTAAATCAGTCAGGCCCTAAGCTGCACTATGTAAGATTTTGAAAGTAGTAGCTGAAGAAACGCTATAAAATACTTTTTAAAACACTATAACGTGTGATGTGTGTGCACAGGTCACACTGTAAAGCCTGAAATAATCTCAAAGTTTGCAGTAGATTTTCAGTCCATTTCAAATTTTTACACCTTAACGTCACATGCACAGGCTCAAAAGAAGGTCTGGATTTATGTTTAGGTGTCAAAAGCAAAAGTAACATTATACTGATAAAGATATGTTCACAATAGTAGATCATTCACTTCCATTCTCAGACGACACGTCTTTCACACAGAGCACAACAGTTGTAAAGTTGTCTTCCACAAGCAATTACAGGTTTCCACCAGAGAGGTCTCCAAATCCCCCCAAATTACACAGTGTAGCTTTAACAGTTTAAATTTAGAGATGCGTAACTAATATCATTTTACTATGTATACTTAAGAAGAAGCAGAGACCACAAATTACCCTTAGTCTCAATGAGAGCATGCAGCTCATCTGAAACACTGGCAACATCATCTGATGGTAATAGTTGAACATGTTTGTCCACAGCCAGAAAGTGGAAGATGCTGAAGAGTAGAAATGACTAACCTGAATAACAGACAGTAAATGTTTTTGAATGATGGTCAGAGAGACTGTATACGTTTTAAAAGTGTTTGTCATCTTTGAACAGAGAGACCAAAAGCTACAGTGAACGTCCAGCCAGCTGGTCATGTGTTCATCAGAGAGAGAGTCACTCTGACATGTGAAATAGAAAGTGGAGATGACTGGAATTATGAATGGTATAAGAATAATAATCTTCTCAGAGATGCTCAAAGGAAGAAATATGAAATCTCTAATGTTGATCAGACTCATGCAGGTGATTATACCTGTAAGGGAACACAGTCAACAGGCCGGATCTACACACACACCAGTGCAGCTGTTACACTGATTGTATCAGGTGAGTGTGGTGACTTTCTCACATATTTTCCTTCCTTAAAGCTGCTCTGTGTAAGTTTTTGTATTACAACAGAAAGAAGTAATGGGAAAAAAAACATACTAAAATACAGTGTTAGTGTTCTGCTGTAGGTCACCCAGTAACGCCTAAAAGTTTGGAGGGGTTGGAAACTTTTCATGGGTTTTTCATGTTTATTAATGTCACACAAATAGTCTCTCAAAAAAGGTCTGAATCGATGTTTAGGTCTCAAATACAAAACAACATTATACTGATGAAGATATTACAACAGTAGTAGATCGTTCACTTACGTCCCCGTAAGACACGTCCTTCACCAAGTTCTGACTGAGTTCTCCTTGAATGCTCTTTCAATGAGCACAGTCTTCAGATTCGTTCCCTCAGGGGTTTCATAGCACAACTAATGTTACAAACTACTGTTCCTCATGTTGGGTGTAATTACACATTTTCACCAAAGAGGTCTCCAAATCCCCAAAACTTACATAGTGTATCTTTAACAGTTAAACATGGAGACATGCATTACTGCTATAAGAATATCATCCAACTGTATTAACCTAAGACGTGACAGATGATGATCACTTAAATTCTCTTTACACTGGCAACACTGGAAAAATCAGCTGATGGCAGTAGTTCACTTTTGTGTGAAGCGTTTGTTAAGTTTGTCCATAGCCAGAAAATCGAGGATGAAGAAGAGCAGTAGTGATCGTGATAAAACACATCTGGAATTAAACAAATGTTGTTGAATACTGTCTTGCATGTTCAGAGAGAGTGAATAAGCTCTAAAAGGATTTATCATCTATGAACAGAGAGACCAACAGTTACAGTGAACGTCCAGCCAGCTGGTCATGTGTTCATCAGAGAGAGAGTCACTCTGACATGTGAAATAGAAAGTGGAGATGACTGGAATTATGAATGGTATAAGAATAATAATCTTCTCAGAGATGCTCAAAGGAAGAAATATGAAATCTCTAATGTTGATCAGACTCATGCAGGTGATTATACCTGTAAGGGAACACAGTCAACAGGCCGAATCTACACACACACCAGTGCAGCTGCTACACTGACTGTATCAGGTGAGTGTGGCGTCTTTCTCACTGTATTTCTGTCTATAAGAATTTAAAGTGCATTACAACTACAAACACATCATCTACTACGTATCAGCCAGTTTCTCTTTAAAAACTTACTGATGACTTAGTGAGTTCAGTGAGCTTGAAACTAGTGTTTCTCCAGGTAATGCACAAGGGAGTAGACCGCCAACTCCTGGTTAGATGGCAGAACACCTTATAGGACAAATTAAAAAAAAAAAAGGGGGGGGGTTTCTTTTACATGAACTTTCGATAGAGGCGATTTCTTTCTCTACAGCTGCACTAATTGACAGAGAGCAAAATTCTGAGTCCCACCTCTAATTTTACTTGTTACTACGTTTAACAAACTCTGAGCACAAAGCTATCTGGGAAAAGACTAAACAGTTCAATAGTATGAAGGAAAATTAGAAGCAGAGTAGAAAAGCTTTGAAATCATTTATTATTAAAAAGATGCCTCTTCAAATGAATGTTGAAGCTAACACTAAAGCTAATCATAGCGATGTTAAGTGTTAAAGAGAACTTGTACACATTAAAGAAACAATACACAGGGTGGCAAATGTACGAGTGGCTTAATATTTGTTTTTACACATTTTAATCACAAATGTGTGCACCATACAGTTCATCATACAGTTCTGACTGATTTATCAAGCTTACTATCAGCAGCTAATTAACTTTAATATTGCTTTATAACTTTTTTTCTCATATTAAAATGATGTTTAGTAAATACAGTAAGTACAATAAGGTTTAGCTTAACCAAGAGCCAGCACATGTCTGTCTGTTAATGGTTAATTAACACTGAGCTCTCAGTGGGGTCCACATGCTGGGGGGAAAAAAACCCAAAAAACAAACAAACAAACTAAAAAGATAAATAAATAAGAGCAGCATGACTCCCACACTTGTCTAAGCTGGTTCATGCTGGTCTGGTGCTTGATATCAGCAAAACACAACTGTTCTGGTGGTGATCAGCATATCTGAAAGCATTGCTGCTAATCCAGACACCAACATTAAAAACAATGTAAGCTTGATTTACTGGTCTATGCTAATTTTTCTAGTAGGGTGTCCACAAAGTTTAAACCACTATATATTTTTTTTGCTTTGCTGCAGTTAAAAAATCTGTTCTAGAATTTCTGATGTAACCACTTGTGTAAAGATGATAAAACACGTTACAAGTATCAAAATAGCATCAGAACGTCATCTGCCGTGTGCACCAAAGGTCTGCAGAGAAGAAATGCTTCATTTGGTGTTTGGTCTCAGCAAGTTCAACAGAGACAGGCTTCCTGTCCAAGTTTCAGCTGCACAAATCCCAACAGATGAAAAGATGGAAGGGTTCATTCCTTTCATGATGACAAACTTTCTCATGAGGCCATGAAGTTTAGATATAAGATCATACACTTTCAAAAGAGACAGTCAAAGAAGAGAAACAAAAAACAAGAGTTTCCAGAACTGGAGGTTAAAAAATTCTTAAAGATCAAGAGAAAATGGGGCAACCGTGCATCATCTAAAAGACCACCCAAACTGTCTCCATCAGATAATCACTTAGAGCCTCCACCTGGGAGAGATCAAAGAAAATCAAGCCCTAGGTTTGCTTCAGATATGAAAAAAATCTGTTTCTGGACATAATTTATCCTGGATATCCTTTATCCTGAACATCCTTTATCCTGGATATCCTTTATCCTGAACATCCTTTATCCTGGATATCCTTTATCCTAAACATCCTTTATCCTAAACAGCCTTTATCCTGGATATCCTTTATCCTAAACATCCTTTATCCTAAACATCCTTTATCCTGAACATCCTTTATCCTAAACAGCCTTTATCCTGGATATCCTTTATCCTAAACATCCTTTATCCTGGATATCCTTAACATTTTTTAAATGTTTCACTTTTGTGTGTCTGTATTATATTTTACCTGTTAGCTGCTTTTTTGTTTACATTTTAAAGCAACTGTCAGCCCAAGAAAAGTATTAAATATTAAAAACTTCTATAAATAATCTTGTGTATAATCAGTGAGTGAGTGATGGGTCTATATGAATGTGCTTATTAATGAACTCTAATTAATCTTTGATTAAATACCTAAGTCGTTACATTGTGTCCCATCAGAGTTGATTATTTTTATTGTTTCTTATCAAAACAGGACTTTAGTGTTTCCTTTTGATTCTTAGTGAATTACCAACCTGATCTCGAACTCTAAAGTGCAGTTTCTAGTTCAAATGGAAATCTAAGAAGTTGTTACTTCACTCTGTATCACTTTCTCTCTCTACAGATGGTGATGTGATCCTGGACATTCCTGTCCATCCTGTGTCTGAGGGAGATTCTCTGACTCTCCGCTGTTTATTTCGCTCCACAAAGCCCTCAAACCTCACAGCTGATTTCTATAAAGATGGATCACTGCTCCAGACCCAGACGACAGGAGAGATGATCATCCGTACTGTCTCAAAGTCAGATGAAGGTCTCTACCACTGTAAACACCCAGAGAGAGGAGAGTCACCACAGAGCTGGCTCTCAGTCAGAGGTGAGAACAGTTTCATGTTATCTGATTCATTCTTTAACTCTATAGATCACAAACTGTAATAATTCATTGTTTCTTCTGCAGCTTCAGGTTCTGGTGTAACAGTAGTAGTAATAGTCGGAGTGTCAGTGGGACTGAGTCTAATCTTGCTCCTCATCATCATACTGGGCCTGATTTGCTGCTACAAGAAGAGCAAAGGTTTGAAGACACACTTCCTCTGTCCTGTATGAGTTTATGCAGCTGAGTAAAGACAGATTTCTGTGAGCTGAGCTGTTTGTACTGGCGCTGATATAGAAGTATAGTTTGAATCTCTTATTCAAAGATGTATCTCTGTCTCCCTCTACTGGAAATCAGCAGAACACCAACCAAAGCCAGAGTCTGTCAGGGTCTGGGGGGGTCTCTCTCAGGAAACCCACCACTGCAGGCTGCTCAGTTTGCATGACTAACATAATCACTAGCATTTAGTTTTTATAGCAGTTACACTGTTTCAGTAAAAGATCTCATTCACTCTGTAATAAGCAGTGATCACATTTATGGATTATTGATTTCATATTTAACAGGAATGTGACTAAATTTCCTCTTGTTCATTAATACTTGTTTATAAGTGAGGTGTCTGTGATGATGTGAGAACACAGTGGCGTCTCTGATGAGTAACTTCTTCTGTTCCAGGTGATTCTGCAGCTCAGCCCAGTGATGACACTTACGCTGAGATTATGACTACAAACAGCTACAGAGGAAGCGGTAAGAACTGCATCTCTACAGTAACAGATATATTTTCTCTTTAACTGTCTTTGATATAATCTAAATTATTTCTGTATCAGATGAAGCAGTGAGGAGACTAAATGATGTGGCTTATTCCCAAATTGAGATGAAACATTTCAACTACCACAGTGAAGGTATGAATGACCTCATGTACTTTAATGTTCTTCAAAACATCTCAGCACCTAGTACATCTCATTGTACATCATACTTTTCCACTGAGAGAAACTAATTTAAGGTTCACAGCTGGACCTTAAAACCACTGCTGTACCTTTAAGGGAACGTTTACATTGTTCGTACCTTGATCAGTGAAAATGTTCCTGCACAGAACCTTTATTTCTAACAGTGTAGTTACTGTGAGTGTAAGTCTATTTCAGAGGGTCTGAGCTCTCTCTGGTTCCTCTTTGTGTTTTAATATTATGTCCTCCTGTTTGAAACTACATTGTGAACACTACACTTGACCGACTTTCTACCTCTAATCTGGCGACGTGTCTCAGGAGATACGCACTTTTTTAAAGTCTCTGATTAAAACCAGGAACACTATCAGACCATGTTTCCTTCATCAGCCTGTTTAGACAACAGTCATGATTAGTTTCATTAGTTTATGTTACTGTTTAATACAAAATTACTTTAATTAATAAATTATCACCTACCACCTGTCAAACACACTAAAATATAAAAGTCATTAGGTGCTTTTCTCTTGTAGGTCTGTGAAGAAAACTGCTGCTGCTGCTGTCGCAGGACAGAAAGTAAGCATTTCCAGAAACTCCTGGTTGGGTTTTAAGGAGTGCAGACAGACGAGGATCTGAACACATTTAGACTGTCAGAATCATCTTTAATATCTGTATATCTTACAGTAACAAACGCTCTGTTAGTGTTTTATACTGATGAAGTGAGAAGAGCCACTTTTTCTCGTTGGTGTATTAATGTACTTTTCTAACTCTGACTCTGAGTTCAGGAATAATCAGATATTCTGAACTCGGCTTTGATGATAATATCTGGGTGTATTAGCTAGTAAAATGAGTTAGTTAGCTAGTAGAGTGTAATCTGAAACTGTACCCTCAATATCTGTACCATATATATCTATTAATATACCATCTGTCTCTGCTCAGGAACTTTTATTTGCTGTACAGTTTCCTCTCATCTGTTTTTGCACTGCTTATAGCTCAGTTATTTTATTTTATTAGATTGTTATTTTGCAGGACGTGCTACACTGCAGTCTTCTTAAATGGAGTTTAATACTCTCTGTTATGAGTAATAATACACTGTACACCTACAGACAGTATTTATCATAGCAATATTAAACGTAATATTAAGACATACTAGCACAATGTCAGACATAATAATGTAAGACAGTCACACAAAGAGTTTTGATGCTTAATGTACTTGAATTTTTTTCATTTTAGATATTTTATATTGTCCTTATGTCTAACCAAACTAAATCATATTCATATATATAATGATGAAATACAGTGTGGTCATTTGTTCTGATCTTCTCATTCTTAGTGTTTTCTAACCTGTTGATCTTTTATAAAGCAGTTAAAGTTTCATTTATAGTCATGTTATGTTTTATGAAATTAAACATTATTTTGTTTTCTTTAATTAGCTTAAGAAATCAATCAGTGTAATAAAAGCTATATTTTTATTCATTTTGCTAATGTGTGGAATTAACACAAATAAACATTTTCTAAGCACAGCACCCCTTATGTTCTGTTCTTTATTTAGAGACAGATATTAGCTTTGATCAAGCATTAATTTTCCCAGGGGAAACTTCAAGCCTTCTAGGCCCTCAGAAAAGGCCTAATGATTTCTGGGAACTGAAAAGTGTTACAGTTGTTGTGTTTAAACTCTGTAAGTATGATAGTAATTCTCTTATTTTAATGTTGAGGTTTGCTCAGAAACAAATGATTAAAATCTTAAAACAGAAAATTACATTTTCTTCTCTATTATGAAAGTTCTGTCTAAGCCCAGCTCATCACACAGCATTTTACCATCACTGCATTAAACTAAACCCAGAACCAGACCACAAAACCCATAATAGCTCACACACAGCTTGACATGTACACAGAGGAACCTGCTCGTGGACCCTAGGGCTACTGGTAGTCATGGACCTTATAAGCCGGTTAAAATTCCATGAAATCAGAATCACAGCTGAGTTCCCTCTTAACTGATGTGGACAAATTACACCAGGTTTAGTATCAAACACCAGATAAAATGCAGCATCACAAACTCGAGACCTTTGTTTTTAATGAAGGTGGTCACACCACCATGAGAATTCTCAGCTATACATCACCTCACTATTACTGCATTAACACAAACCACCAACCACATCACTAAAAGCCATAATCGATTATATGAGGCTTGATGTTTCTAAAAATTTGAAAAAACTCATTAGACTGTGAAAGGGTGAGTTGTAGTCTTGTCAAAATGCTGTTTTAAACAGTTATTATTTAGCAGCAGACAGAAAACCTCACTCACACATATACAAAACTGTGGGAACATCTCACTGATCATATATATTTATAGTATATGAGTAGAATGTTTGTTCACTTTATCCACCAAACTCAGTCTCAGAGGCCTGAGAACAGAGAGGAGTTAGAGACGTGTTTGTGGTCTTGTGACTTTTATTCTAGTAAAATTGCAGTAATGACAACATCAACCACATAAGAACTGAAGCCTAATGATGTGTTTAGGTCGCACTCACTGCATCTTTTACAAGCTATGAATTCCTATTTATTACAAGATAATCTTTTATTCACATATTTACAATCATACTGATCTTCATCTTTCAGGCTCTCGACATGTCCGTCCTTACATTCTAAGTAGTCTTGTAATGCTGGGTCTCTCTGCTTTGGTGTCTGGACTGAACTTTTCCCTGGACTCTGCACTGCAGTCAGTTCTCACGCTCGCTTCTTTCCCCTGTGGTCTGAAGACTCGTAGCTTCAGGTGTTATTTACTCCACACCTTTCTGCTCTCATTCACACTTCATTTATTCACAGATGTGCCAGTTACCCACTAATACCACCTCCCCCACACCCACCACAACAGATGCTGATGTTTGAACTTTACGCTGGTAACAATAGTCCTTTTTTTCTTGACCCAGAGAAAACAGCGTTCATTACTTCTATAAATAATCTAGAGGTTTGACTTGTCAGACCACAAAAAACATTTCCACTGTGCATCAGTTCATTTCAGATGTTTGAGCCCAGAGAATTCAGCAGCCTTTCAGATGTTGGTGAGAAATGACTTCCACGGTGCACAGTACAGTCTAAACTTGCATTTGCTGATGCAGCGATAGACGGTGCTCATTAAAAATCAGTCTGTCAATGTTTTTCTGTTGTATTTTATTGCAGGAATCAATTTCATATGTTAAAAAAAATGAAGCTGATAAAGTAGAACATTATATCTTTTCTTTGAACTGTTTGATTTCAATAAAATACAGGTCAAAGCAGATTTAAAGATCAAGTCCTTAGTATTTTACAGAAGGACTTGGGTTTGTAAGATTCAGGCTGAACACAAAAAACATTAAGGCAGAACACAAGATCTCTCTCTCTCTCTCTCTCTCTTTGTCTCTCTCTCTCTCTCTCTCTCTCTCTCTCTCTCTCTCTTTCTCTGTCTCTCTCTCTCTCTCTCTCTCTCTCTCTCTGTCTCTCTCTCTCTGTCTCTCGCTCTCTCTCTCTGTCTCTCTCTCTCTCTCTCTCTCTGTCTCTTTCTCTCTCTCTCTCTCTCTCTCTCTCTCTCTCTCTCTCTCTCTCTCTCTCTCTCTCTCTCTCTCTCTCTCTCTCTCTCTCTCTGTCTCTCTCTCTCTCTCTCTCTGTCTCTCTCTCTCTCTCTCTCTCTCTCTCTCTCTCTCTCTCTCTCTCTCTCTCTCTCTCTCTGAGTAAAGGGGAGGTGTTCAGGTCCTTGTTCAGTCAGTCATTACTGGGGCAGTATGGAGCTCAGTCTGCTCTCCCTGATGCTCTGTAAGTAATGATTATCTTTATATTGCTGTTGCTTATTTGTATTTAAATATGTATTTTGTAGTGTAACTGTACTGTAATTGTTCTGTACAGCTTTGTTCCACATTTCATAGTGTAGTTTACATTCTGGGTTAAAAGAATGAGATAAAATCCATGCATGTAAAGAAGGTGTTTGTGGCTCTTTCCACAAAAGCAGTATAGTTTTCTGAGCTACTAGTGCAGGACAGAAAATCAATGTAGCTGAGACGTCACATACAAGTGTGCACTATAAACCATTAGTCTTGAAGTTAGCGGTATGTTACCATTAATAATTATTATTACCATTAATAATTAGCATATTAAGATTATAATCCTCCTCCAGTAAAGAATAATGCTAAATGTTGTGAAACACATGGTAACAGAGAAAAGGTCCAGTGATTTATTGATGTTGGTGAAAATGGACACTAGTTGGTCAGAGCAGTGCTTTAGGGAAGGATGGGGAGACGCCGTCTGGACCTGGAGCTTTTCTTACTTTGCGTCTGCTGAAAACGTTTAAGGTCCTGCTGTTTAATGTGACTGAGACTGTGCTGAGAGACAGAAAGCTGTGTGTGGGACATTTTAACAGTGATTTAATAAAGATCCAAAACATTTCCTTCTCTTGTGGCACACATGACGTGCTGTACTTGAACATGTGGTCAGTTAGATTTGCGCTGGTAAAGAAAACTCTCTGTGAGAGCAGAACAGTTTACAGTTAATGTAAAGTGACTCTAGATGAGGAGTGAGTGGTTTTAACAGCACTACGACATTTTTACTCCAGCGCTTGTTGATGTAGAAGCTGATTCCTCTGGTTTTGCCGCTGAGCTGTGCGTCTCTGTCTGCTCTGCGCAGCTGGACGCCTGGAGGAGCAGCACACTGTCTGGGGTCAGATCAGACAGACAGGTCTCTGTGAAGCAGAGGGCAGATATGTTTCAGAAGTCCTTGTTGGTTTGGTTAAGCAGAAGTAACTCTTCCAATTTGTTGTGTAGAGATCACAGATGGAGAGAAATAAAGACAGTAAACGTGTATGAAACTCACGCTGCCTCGGCCTTAACAGTGCGCGACTCTTCTACCTCTCCTTCACCTCCTAGCTGGGTTGAACAGAGACAGATCGAATCATCAAACTCTTTCACTTCACTCATCAGTTTTACAGTGTAGTGAATATTTCACACTAATGCATCATGTTCTCTGTGTCTCTCCTACTTTAGTGCTGATCCACTGTGGACAAACTCAAGGTGAACCATTACATGAAAATCTACTGTAGTGTTTTATTTGTGTTCATGGAAATTTGCATATAATTCCATTCCTTTAATAAATGACTTTGACAGACAGCCCAATTCAGTAAAATCATACATGATAACACATTGACTGTAAATGAGAGATCAGCACATTCATTAATTAATTTAGACTTTTAAATAATGACTTATTATTGTAGATTAAAGTCCAATCTGGCTGCACTGAAACATTCATAGAACACAGACACATTAAACTCATTAGGCTCATTGTGTTTAAGATGATTAAACTACTTCTTATACTGAGAAAAGCAGCTCTGCTCATCATTTCCCACCAACAGAAGAACTTAAACTGACGGTGGATCCTCAGAGCTCAGTCTACACTGAAGACACAGTTACTCTGAGCTGTGAGCTGCCGCAGGGTGATGGATGGGAGATTTACTGGAGGAAAAACAGTCAGTATTTAAAACATTTAGATCGTCTGAAAACAATCAGTGTTACTGAGTCTGATCCAGGAGAAGCAGAGTACGACTGTGTAGTGATTAAAGATTTACAGACTACATTTCACAGTAATAAAGTCAAGATTACAGTGAGAGGTATGTCATGCTTTCTGTTTACTTTTACAAATTACTTGAATTTAGAATAAGTGGAAGAACAAATCACTCATTCCACTACATCCATGAAGATTTAGAATTTAATGAATGTTCAGTAAGTAGATATTTTAAAAGGATTTATCATCTTTGAACAGAGAGACCAAAAGCTACTGTGAACGTCCAGCCAGCTGGTCATGTGTTCATCAGAGAGAGAGTCACTCTGACATGTGGAATAGAAAGTGGAGATGACTGGAATTATGAATGGTATAAGAATAATAATCTTCTCAGAGATGCTCAAAGGAAGAAATATGAAATCTCTAATGTTGATCAGACTCATGCAGGTGATTATACCTGTAAGGGAACACAGTCAACAGGCCGAATCTACACACACACCAGTGCAGCTGTTACACTGACTGTATCAGGTGAGTGTGGCATCTTTCTCACTGTATTTCCACCATTAAAGCTGCACTAGTGCCCAACTGATAAATTGGCAATATGAGTGGGAGATAAATTGCAACTGGCATTTATAGCAGCTGGTTAATGGCAATTAAAAAAGAAACGGCGAGGCAGAAATACTTAAATAGTCATAAAATATCCCCATCACGTCTCCTCTTAGCCTAAATAAGCCTGGCAGCGTTCATGTCTGCCATTCCTGTTTGAGAGCTGGTCCTGTCACGTTAACATCACAATCAGTCTACCTTTAACATTACAGTAGTTGAGCAGTGAGAAGTTCAGGCTAAGCTATTGATTTATTTATGAAAGAGTGAGGCAGTTCTGGCGTTTAAACAAGCAGGTGCTTCTTTTCTTCCTGGCTCTTCACTTCTAAAAACTCTCTGGCTGCATCACTTACAGCAGCTTATAACGCTGTTTACCAGTGGAAAACAACTAACATTAATGACGGGCTAAACTACAGCGTTTAACTTATTCTACCTAAACTATGAAGCTGAACTCTTATTGGGATTTTCCTGTTCCACCTTAAATGGTGCAGCAGTGACATTCTGGCTCCTGTCTGCCATGTAACTTCTGCACCAGAGGGGCCATGAAAATGACTGTAAGCTGAACTATTGTTTGAATATAACTGGTAGCCAAACAAACTTTTCTGCACTAGTTTCTCTTTCGAATGTGTAGTGTGTGCTTTAATGGCTCTATGTTGTTAGAGAGCAGAGTGCATTGATATGCTGTGAGACCGTATTCATGTCTAAAGAAGGAGTTCAGGTTTAGCTGTGAGTAACACGTCATGTTCGGTTAATCATTCAGTTCTTTATACAATAATACCCTGCATGATTATTTGTGTTCGTAACACTCTGTTGGGGAGTGAAATCCCAAAATTTCCATGGTTATTTTTAAGCTGCATTATGTTATGTTAATGACGACTCTTATATAACTACAGATAAATGTCAGAGAAAGTCTTCATTTGGGTTCTGTATTCCTGAAGACAGTAAAACAATACTGGCATTAGATATGTCACATTTTTAAATCCTCACATTTATAAATCCGCAGATCGGTATTGGTCTTACAATCCTATACTGGTTGGGCCCTAAGCTGCACTACGTAAGATTTTTTTTAAAAAGTGGTAACTGAAAAAAAAACCTATAAAATATGATGTGTGTGCTGCTGAAAAAAATTCTTGGTTGGTTTTAAAAATGGGTTAAATCAATTTCTACCAACTTAATTTTTTTTCGTTACATGTAAAAGAGCCAGTTCTATGTTTATGGTAATAGAAAGAAATGCAGTCGTGTATGTTAGACATTACATACAATACAAACCTACCTGTAATTTCTCAACAGAGAGACCAAAAGCTACAGTGAACGTCCAGCCAGCTGGTCATGTGTTCACCAGAGAGAGAGTCACTCTGACATGTGGAATAGAAAGTGGAGATGACTGGAATTATGAATGGCATAAGAATAATAATCTTCTCAGAGATGCTCAAAGGAAGAAATATGAAATCTCTAATGTTGATCAGACTCATGCAGGTGATTATACCTGTAAGGGAACACAGTCAACAGGCCGGATCTACACGCACACCAGTGCAGCTGTTACACTGACTGTATCAGGTGAGTGTGGCGTCTTTCTCAGTTTATTTCTATCATTAAAGCTGCACAATGTAAAATTTTACTGAAGTAGCTGGAGAAAAAAAGCCCTTGTAAATGTTGCTTGTGTGCTGCTGTGAGTCGCCAATAAAGGCTAAAATAATAATAAAGTCTGAGGGGTCGGGAAGCATTTTGCATTTGTAGGATTTTGCAGCCTGTCAAACATCTGTACCTATCAATGTCTTACAGTTCAAAAACAGGTCTTGTTTGATGTTTAGGTCTCAGATGTAAAACTGACATTACAGTGATGAAGATAGGTTGACAACAGTACAACCCCAGCTCCAAAAAAGTTGGGACGCTGTGCAAAATGTAAATAAAAACAAAATGTAATGATGTGCAAATCATTTAACCCTATATTGAATTGAAAATAGTATAAAAACAACATATCAAATGCTGAAAATATAATATTTTTTTCTTATAATACAATATATATTTTATTTCCATCATTAAGTGTTTAAAGTACATTATAACTGTAAAACTATCATCCAGTACTATATATCAGCAAATGTCTCTTTACATATCATGCACGATCATATGACCATAACGTTTGACTAGAAGCTATTCATTATTTGTGTAGGGAAAAAAGCATAAAGCAGGTATTTTACAGAAAATTACACAGAAGCCTCAATAACAAACATATTCTTAAATATTTTGGTAGCTACTGAGTCCCTCTTTGCCTTTATTACACCTCCCAGTCTTCCTGCGATTTTTTCAAAGAAACATCAGAACTTCAGTCTTAGGATTGATTGCCCACAGAGGAACACAAAACCAGTGCAAAAGAGACCAACAACTGAGTCTGCCAGCCCAGTCCAGGGTGGGAACACCTCATAACATGTGATGTCATTAATGAAAAGGAGAACACTGGGAACAAACACACAGCTAAAAATATACAGCCCACAAAATGACAGCAGTGTGTTACAAAGACAGCAGCTTTAGTTTGCAGCCCATCAGAGTTTTATAGTTCAGTATTTTAACAGGAGTGGAGAAGAAGTGAAAATCTCTACTGAAGTAACTGTTAAGAACAGTTACTGTAGTGATAATTTAATTAAGTACAGTTAATTGTGTAAGTACGAGTCAATAAGAGTGTATTGAAAGACTAATTGAGTAATTGCATTACTTCTTTTGTATGTCAGTGATCATGAATATATTTCTGAGGTGACTTGGAAATAACTTGAAACTAAAGCAGCAGCTGATATTACACTGTATTAAAACTATATAGATTCACTCATATCTGTAGAGCCTTCCACCTGATGAACAGGGGGGTAGACTCCAGCACCCTCTGCGACTCGGTATAAGTATACATGGCTTAGAAGTCGGATGGATAGATGGATGGATGATACCTGTATAAAACATTTCTACCATTAAAATCACAAACACCAGCAGCAATTCATCCAATTTGATTTATTTTACTGTGATATTTTTTATACACAATCATGAATTATTTTTAGTTTATTAGACAGTTAAAGTTAAAAAGCCTCTCACACAGTTAAAGTCAGAGAGAGAGAGAGAGAGAGAGAGAGAGAGAGAGAGAGAGAGAGAGAGAGAGAGAAGCCAAACTAGAATTATCTGAGGATGTACACTACTGCGCTCAATTCTTTTAAAATGAATTCTCCACTGCAAATATTAAAGATGATCTGAGCCATTAACAAAATCAGCCTTTATTATGTCTTAACAAGCCAGTAGCTGGTTGCTGGCTGCTCATTACTAATTTATTGAGCAATAACTAAAATTAATTAGGATTTTAATTTGTGAGTTATACATCATTAAGTATCACTGGTTATCCACTAGCTTAGCTTTAGCTTTCCAGACTGAAAACATCTTTTTACTCAAGAATACAAACTCACAGAGCAAACTAATCAAAGTGTTATTTGACTTGTAACTTTGTTTAAGCAATTTTCAGTCTAAGAAATTCCAAAAATTGTTATGTGCACAATCAATACAGAGTAATGGGTCAATTTGAAATGCACTTATTAATGAACTCCATAATAAAATACCTAATTGGTGATGTTGCATCAGTTTTCACTGCTTCTTTAAAAACTCTTTTAGCCTAAGAAGTTGTTACTTCACTCTGTATCACTTTCTCTCTCCTACAGATGGTGATGTGATTCTGGACATTCCTGTCCATCCTGTGTCTGAGGGAGATTCTCTGACTCTCCGCTGTTTATTTCGCTCCACAAAGCCCTCAAACCTCACAGCTGATTTCTATAAAGATGGATCACTGCTCCAGACCCAGACGACAGGAGAGATGATCATCCGTACTGTCTCAAAGTCAGATGAAGGTCTCTACCACTGTAAACACCCAGAGAGAGGAGAGTCACCACAGAGCTGGCTCTCAGTCAGAGGTCTGCTGCTTTAACAGAAAATATCTAATCATTATAATTTAGATTTTAATAAGAATGCCCTCAGCAGCCATTTCTATTCTACATTACAGTGATTATACTGTGCGTGTATCATGTTTGTCCCGTTCAGGAGCTCCAGTCTCAGCGCTCAGTCTGCTCAGTAGTTTAATGGCAGTCTCTCCATATTTGCTGGTGACCATCGTGCTGGGGGTCAAATACTACAGAGCTCGAGGTAAAAACTCAGTCTTTTTGTGTTTCTTCAAAGTGTTAGTAGTGTTTGTTTTTTTACTACTATATAAAATCTGATAAAAGACTAATGTGGATTGTTCATCATTACGTTTTTCACAGCTAAACCTGGTGAGCAGAGCAGAACATAAGCAATGATGGAAGCTGAAACATCTTGAGTGCTGAATGCCAGGTTTGTATATTAGAGTTACACTGATTAGAGACTAATAAGAAAAGACTAAGAAGTGCTTTACATAGACATCATTTCCTAAATACTTCAGGGCAACTGAAATGCTAACTTCTGCTTATCCTTCTTAGTTAATGTTCATTACATTCATCAAATAAAATGCTGCCGTGATGGTGCTGAATAATGAGGAGAGTTGAATGTGTGACTGTTTGTGTGGAGGATTAATGTTCTAAAGGCTAAAACTTTAAGAAATGGAAACTGAAACTGCAGAGCTGAGACCTCACAGCAGGGGGCGCTGTCACAGTATTATTCTTTTACAGTTTATCAAACTTCAGTTGTTATTAGTTATTTACTGTGTTGTTTACATCTATAGCAGTGTGAAAAAACTTCATTAACAGAGATGAGACTCTCTCATTGTAGATATAATCCATAAATTAAAACAAGATTTGCTTCTACAGGAACTCCTGGTTTGGGTTTTAAGGAGTGAAGACAGAAAAGGACCTGAACACATTTAGACTGTCAGAATTATTTTTAGAAGAAGAAAAAAATCTCTCATGCATTAAAATGTAAATCCTCTGTCTCTTTTTATGGTCCTTCATCCCTGCAAAATGTTATGCTTTTACTCTACAATATAAAAGACTTGTCCATTTTCCATTTAAACTAAGTGTTTATATAAATATTAAACATATTTTAAAAGTATCAAAATAAAATAAAGCAGGAAAATATTGTAATTATTTTTATACTGTGTGATGGATTTTAATTATTTTTTTATTTTCTTTGGTTTTGTTTTGGTATTATTATATATTTTCCATTGTCATGGGTTTTAATGCTGAATGCGTTCTAATCTGCTTTTTCAGTTTTATCTTCTGGTCTTTTATCTTTTCCTCATATTCATGATCTAATGGTGACACAGTGCTATGTGGTCATATGTTTTAATGTTCTCCTTCTTGTGTTGAACCTCATTCATTTATTGTAAACTAACTGTGGTTCTTTTTTAATGCAGTTAAATTACAATTATAATAAAGTTTAGTGTTCATGAAAGAAAACACTGCTTTGATGTTTTATCTGGCTGAATTGATTCATCAGTGAAACCTTCTAGGCCTTCAGAGGTGTCCTAATGAATTCTGGGAACTGAAAAATACTCGTCTGTAATTTTAATGCATTTTTAAAAATTGTTGTATTTAAACTCTGCAATGATAAAACTCTGATTTTAATGTTAAGGTTTGGTCAAAAGATGAAAGTCTTGAAACAGAAAAAGACACTTTGTTCTCCTCTGTGAAAGTTCTGGCTGCACTCCAGCTCACCATCAGCGTTTCACCACTGCTGTGATACAAACCCAATTCCTAAAGAGTTGGGACAGCAGGTAAAATGCAAGTATAAACAAAGCAGTGATTTGTAAACTTCTATAGCATTTCAATGAGAATAGCAGAAAGAAGAGATAAAATATTTTCTTAAATATAAATACTGCAGTGAATTTTTTGTACAAACCCAATTTTTAAAAAGTTGTGATGCTGTGTAAAATGTAAATAAGTGTGAATAGAAACAGTTTGTGATGATTTACAAATCTCATAGACTCGTATTTTACTCACAATAGACCGTAGAGCAGATCAGATGTTGAAGGTGAGACATTTGACAAATTCATGGAAAACAACTCATTTAGAACTTGATGGCAACAAGGCATCTGAAAAAAGTTGATGGTTTTGGGGAGCATTAGTGCATATGGCATGGGTGATGTGCACATCTGTGAAGGCAGCATTAATGCTGAATGAAATATAGATGTTTTGGCAACATGAGCTTCCTTCCAGACAACGTCTCTTTCAGGAAAGGCGTTCTATATTTCAGCAAGACAATGATAAACTACATACTGCATCCATTACTACAGCATGGCTTCACAAAGGAAGAGTCTTGGTGCTGAACTGACCTGCCTGCAGTCCAGACTTTTCACCAATAGAAAACATTTGCCAGATCAAGAAAAGAGAAATCTGACAAAGAGGACTGTTGAGCAGCTTCAGTCCCACATCAGACAAGAACAGGACAACATTCCTCTAATAAAACTCCAACACTTGGTGTCCTCACTTCCCATACATTTACAGACTGTTGTCAAAGGAAGAGGGGATGCTACACGGTGGTAGACGTGGCCCTGTCCCAACTGTTCTGAGAGGCGTTGCTGCCATGAAGTTCTAAATGAGTTAAAGTTTTTCTGAAATGGTAAAATGTCTCACTTTCACCATCTGATATGTGTTCTATGCTCTACTGTGAGTGAAATATGGGTCTATGAGATTTAATCATGCATTCTGTTTTTATTTACACTCATTTACATTTTACACAGCAACTTTTTTGGAAGTGGGGTTGTAAATATATGTTTGCAAATTTGATGCCTGCAGCACATCCCAACGTTGGGATGCATAATGTAAGACTGGGAAGTTTGTGGAAAGATCAAAAATACCTGTTTTGAAATTTTCCACAGCTCAACAGTTAACAGGTGATGCTGTCATGACTGGATATAAAAGGATCTTTATGTAATATATTTATAATATATTATATTAAAAATAATTAAAATAATTTAATTTAAAATTAATTTAAAAATTCTTCCTCCTCCAAGCAATAGTTGAATTCTTCTTCTCCTCATTCACGCAGGGAAGGAATATGTAATTATTGATGGATTTAGTTAGTCTGTTGTTTACCCTCTCGTTCAGGATTCTCTGGAGAATCTGTGAGGAAAGCTGTGAGCCGGGACACTCGGATTTTACTGTGGATGGAGCCACAGATGGGCTTTAAACACCGACGTCGGACGCAGATTTTCTGAATGACTAACTAAGACATTCTGTACAGAACTCATGGTTCTAAACAGAGCCATTCCTGCTACTAGAGAACCTTTGAAGAATCTTCTTTTTTAAATGTTATCAGAACCAGTTGCCTATTGCGCCCTCATGTGGACAATTTAAACATGATCCTCAGCCTGAATGAAACTGGACATTAAATTACATGAATGTGTTTTTTAAACGGATCAGTCAGTTTTTTATTTGTTAGTTAATCATTTACTGTTAATCTATTAATCTTTCACATCCTTCACTAGTAGAACTGACAGATTTTGGCCTCTTGTAATTGTTCTCTGTTCTCCACTTTACCCCAAATGAAGGAAAACTGCATGTGCAGGGTGTGGAGTTTCATTTCATCTTCGAAATTACTTAAAATAACAACAACAACAACAATATTAATAATAATAAAATTACTGTATTATTATTATTATTATTATTATCATTATTATAAGTGAATAGGCTCCAGCACCCCCCCCCTCTGCGACCCTAACGGAGAAGCATCTTAGAAAATGGATGGATGGATGGATGGATGGATGGATGGATGGATGGATGGATATTATAAGTGAATGAACGATAAAGAACTTACAGTTAGTGCTGTTTCTCATTCACTGCTCATATAGCGACGCTCTAAACACCTAAATGGCCAAATATGGAAGTGAGAGCTGTTTATATGGTACGGTGTGTGACGTCACCGCCGAACCTGACTGAGACATCAGCCAATAAAGCGCAGCCAGTGACTGTTTTCAGTCATTTTAAAGCACTAACTCTCATTTATTAGCTTTAGTTTTTCTGCCATAAACTAAAAACACATAAATGTGAGATTTCAAACAAGAAGTGTGTTTTGTAAAATCTATTCCTCCCACAGAAAAGTAAAGAACGTCAGAGAAAGAAACCTTAAAAAGTGTTTTAATTCAAACTTCATTCAATATTATGAATGTGTTACTGTAATTAACCTAATTAACAGCCCAGCATAGAAAACAGAAATATTATGCTGTTAATTAATGTTCAATAAAACTGAACAGTGAATATTCTACACCTTGTAGCTCTGCAGAAACCTGGGAATTTGTGTGCAGTGATGAGATTTCTCTTAACATGATTTAAACCTTTAGGCTCACACTCTCACTGTAGGTTTCAAACGGTCTTGTTTTTTTTTTAGAGAAAAGTGATTTGATATGTTGTACATTAATAATAACGCAGTGTTTTCTCTTATTAAACATGCCATGGTGGTTGTTTTTTTGATGGATGCTGCTGAGCTGATTCATGCGCGTTACAGTAGCACTGCAATTTCAATTATTTTCCACCAGGTGGCACCAAAGCATTATATCAGCAGATAATATATTAGCAAAGATAATCAGCAGATTATCTGTTTGTTTCTATTGGTTGAAACTGAATACAGGCTTCAAAATTCAACATATGGAGCTGATTGCAGTCACAGTCATATAATAAGTGTTATTATAGTGTTACTGTGTTGCATTTCTAAAATATACAGTACCACAAATACTAAAGAAAAGGTAACGTTACTTTCAATTTTATTCAAACTCCTGACATAACATCCCAGATAGCAGACGGTTCTGGGCCACACTTGGCACTATCACACCACACTTTGGCCAAAAGTACTTTTCGCGTGCAAGTTCATCATTTTTGAATGGGAAGCCAGCAACTAGGTTATAACTAGGATAACAACTAGCAACTAGGTTAACTAGAACAGAGCTCATTTACATATTTCAGTTTTAAAGATACTATAAAACGACAGCCTGTTGAATTCTGAGGGTTGAATTCATAAGTGGTCATGTAAAAATTATTTTAGACTGTTTTTGATATGTTGGAAGTCATCAGTGGACCTCAAGAAAAAAAATACATGAAAATGGGGACTTTAATACAATTTAGGCAAAATGTTTATTTCAAATGAAACCACCATGTGCTCACCATGAAAACTGGACACAGAAAACTGTGTACCCTGCCTGGGATAGGGTCACCAGGACCTAGCGCTGGAGCCAGGCCTGGGGGTAGTGTTCCCCAGCGATTGCCTGGTGGTCGGGCGGCCCACGTAACCCGGCCAGGCTCAGCCTGAAGAGGCAACATGTGGGGACCATGTGGGCCCATCACCCGCAAGGTCCAGCATGGGGGAGCAGTGCAATACATCACAGGCAACGGGAGATTGCAGGGGGGCCCTTGGTGGCCTAGGCCCTTGCAGCAGAAACTGGCTCTGGGCACATGGAATGTAACCACACTTGGGGGGTAAGGAGCCGGAGCTTGTGCAGGAGGTTGAGAGCAACCAACTAGATATAGCTGGGCTCACAGTGTCACAGTGTCACCCACAGTGTCGGCTCTGGAACCAAACTTCTTGATAGGGGTGGGTCCCTCTCCTACTCATGGGTTGCACAGGGTGAGAGGCGCTGGGCGGGAGTGGGAATACTCACGAGTCCCGGCTAGCGGCCGTGCAGTTGGAGTTTGTCCCGGTGGACAAGAGGGTTGCCTCAATGCAAATTAAAATCGCAGAGAGGAAAACTCTGACTGTTGTGTGTGCTTAAGCACCAAACAACAGGTCAGAGTATTGGGCCTTCTTGGAGCGAGTGGGCAGGGTTCTCAAAAGGCTCCCACCTACAGACTCCATAGTATTAATGGTGGACTTCAATGCTCATGTTGGCAATGACTGAGAGACCTGGAGAGGCGTGATTGGGATGGCCTGCCCGATCTAAACCCGAATGGTGAATTGTTATTGGACTTCTGTGCCAGTCATGGATTATCCATAATGAACACCAAGTTCAAACGCAAGGATGTTCATTAGTATGCATGGTATCAGAGCTCCTTGGGTCAGAGGTCAATGATCGACTTTGAGGAGCCAGCTGAGGTGGTTCAGGCATCTGATTCGGGTGGCCCCTGGACGCCTCCCGGTGGGGGTGTACCAGGCACGGCAACCAGGATGAGACCTCGGGGTCGTCCTAGGACCTGCTGGAAGGATTACATCTCCAAGTTGGCCTGGGAGAGGCTTGGGGTCCCTGGGAATGAGCTGGAGGAAGTTGGGGGATGGCAGGACCACCTGGGAATCTTTGCTCTCCCAAGTACTACCGCGACCCTCTCTGGATTAAGCGGTTAACGATGATGATGATTAAACCAAAAGAATTTTCACTGATATATTCCTTTTTTTCCTTTTTCACTTTCATTGTCCTTTATCCACTGTTGTGGTCGTTTTTCTGTTGTAATTATCTTTTATCTCCTGCCATTGTCTTTTTTTAACACATTGTTGTTCAGCTGCTGTTGTTGTCATTTTTAGAGTCATTGTCCTTTTTTCGCCGTGGCTGATCTATTTGCATCTTCATTGTCCCTTTTCTATTGCTCTTGTCCTTCTTCTATAGCTATTGTCCATCTTCCACTGCCCTTATTCATTTTATATTGTTGTTGTCCTTCGTCAGTTGTCACTGTTCTACTTCCAGTAGTCTGTGGTCACATGGAAAGGTGTTTTTTGTTGCTGTTGTTTTTGTTGGTGTTTTTATGCATTCTCCTCAACAGCCCTTCATAACCTGAAACATAAACCAAAAGACCATGCATTAGACTCTCAAGCTTAAAAATCTGGCAATTTTTAATCTTAATCATTATTTCCAGTTTACTTACAGCATGTATGCTTCCTCAATTGTGACCAGATATTTTAGGTTTACGGCTTCTTCTTCTAGCCTCCCTGGATAACCTATTCCTAGTTCTGGCTAGTGAGCTGAAACCACTTATGCCGCATGAACTGCTGCAAACTAGGCCTTGAGGAAGGGATCTGCTCCAAGCTCCAGCCAATCAGATTACAGCATTCTGTGCAGATTGACGGAATTGGATGGCAGAGAGATGCTTAACCACGAAATTTCAGATTGTAAAGGTATACATTTAGGGTTGTCTGGCCTCAAGTGTAAATTCTTCTAACTATCAATTATGTGATCAATTTTCCTTCCTCTGTACTTATTTACCAAGTCAAAAGGATGCCTTGTTTACCCAGACGTTCCCATTTGTCTTACCCTTAGACAGGCCATCCTTGAAGTTCCAAATCCTTTTGTCAGCGGAGGGAAGAAATCCACAAACCATCCTGAACGATAGGACACCAAGGGACCACACTGTTGCAGGATCAGCGTGATGCTTCCCTTTTGCAGAGAACTCAAGAGGATAGTAAGGAACCGTGCCTGAGAACATTAACAGAGAAAGAGCACAGCTGAGCACAATAATTCATTTAATAGCTAAGTGGCTATAGGACATGGTTCACCTTCACATCCTTCTTAGATGTGAAGCTCAACTCCTTCACCTTTAACTAAAGATTTTCCACAAAGGGAAAGTGTTGAATTTTTACCTGTGTATCTGTGATACTACATTGTCTTGATCAGGTCTCCACAGCCAAAGTCAATAAGCTTGACCTCTAAGGTGTCCATCTTGATTAGCAAGTTTTCCCCTTTGATGTCCTGATGCAGGACACCTCACATGCTGCACTGGCTCACTGCTTCCACAGCTTGGACCATTATGGCTCGGGCCGTCTCTTCATCCATGCAATTTCCATGGCTTTTCAGGAATCCTTTTAAGTCGACGCAAGGGTCAGGGTGATCCATAATGAGGATGTATCTCTCAGGCTCATCAAACCACTCGATTAGCTGTATTATGTTCTTGCAGACAGGTGGCTGGCTCGTTATCTGCATCAGAGCCACTTCCACAGGCACAGCCTTGGACTCTACAGGCTGCAGGACAGTAGATAGTAAGATGGTGAGGAGTGAAGAACATGGCGAGAAACTCATTGGCTTGGTTTGATACCATTACGTGTCAACGTATTAAGTAGGTGCACTTACGCGTTGGAGATATCGGTCTGTTTTCCTCTTGGAGACAAATTTAACGGCCACCTGCACACAAAGATAAAAGATATTAAGATTATTAGCGGTGAAAGTAGAGAAAGGGAAATAATGACCATTAAGGTGTCTATGAAAAACAAAATTACAAATGTGCGTCAGCCCTCTTTAGATCACTGTTCAGGGGTTTACCAATCAAACTTACTGATTATGAAGGATGCAGAGTGAACTTCATTTAGAGAATTACAGCTCTCTTAGAATGAAGTGAAATTAGTTGGTCATAGTACACAGTTGTCTGGAATTTGGACTGACCTGGCTCGGTGGCTTTGTTCTGTGTCTTTGTCGATGTCTCAGGTTGGTCCTCGGGCCCCTTCCTCTTCTTCCCTGCCGGAGCTACAGTGTCGGGAATCTTGCTTGTTCCCTCTTCAGCACTCTGGTTGTATCCCTCATCACCTCTCTTCCTCTTTCCTTGTGCAGCTTCTAAGTACAGGATGATTTTTTGAATATTGAATATTTAATGTTCTGGACCTGTTACTTTACCCACAACTTGATCCACAGCTGGACCCACCACTAGAGTGACCAGATCAGAATTATTCAGTTGTAGGACAACAAAGCATCTACGATAATACTTATTGTAGAATACTTTGTTACATTCTAATTGTAGATTATCTTTAATAAAGTCGATCCTCTGAGTTTCCTCCATTTCTTCCATGTCCATCACTTTTCTCTTCTTCTCCACCACAAATGCTTTTCGCTGCACATTTGCTCTTTTTGACCAATCATGTTTCCTCAGTGACAGTTTGGGGTGAGCGGACTTACCTGACTTGGTGACGTTCTTCTGTCCCTGACACCTTCTCTTGGGCTGATTCTCTGCCCTCTTGCTCTTCTTCCCTGTCAGACCTTCAGTGTGGGGAATCTTACTTGTTCCCTCTTTGGCACTCTGGCTGCATCCCTCCTCATCTCTCTTCCTCTTTCCTCAAGAAGTTTCTAAGTACAAGATGATTGTTTAATGTTCTGGACCTGTCACTTTACCCACAACTTGACCCATGATTGAACCTGCCAACGGACCCACCAATAGAGTGACCAGATCAGAATTGTTCAGTTGTAGGACAACAAAACATCTATGATAATATTTACTGTAGAATACAGTTACATCCTGAATGTATATATTTCTCCAAAGTTTCCTCCATTTTTTCTCTTTAGCAGTTTTCTGTTATTTTTTCTTTTTACAGTCTGTGTCCTTCACTTTGCATTTGCATTTCTCTACCACCAATATTATTTGCTACACAATAGCTCTTTTTAACTAATCATGTCTCCTCATTGATAGCAACTAATTTTACAGTTTGCAGGTGAGTGGACTCACCTGGCTCGGCGGCTTTCTTCTGTCCTCGAGTTGTTCTCTTGGGCCGGTTCACTGTCCCCTTCCTCTTCTTCTTTGCCAAAGCTTCAGTGTTGGGAACCTTGCTTGTTCCCTCTTCAGCAATCTGGCCGTATCCCTCCTCTGCTCTCTTCCTCTTTTCTCGTGGAGCGTCTGAGTACAGGACGACCATTTGACTATTTAATGTTATTTCATAGAAAATGAGCTGAACATATTTATAGTAATGATAGTTCTGTGCTGCTAGATTGCATTATATTTAATATTCTTATTAAGGAATTTAGTTATATCTAAACATTCTCCATCATCTTCTGCTTCCACTAAACAAGATTATAATTCAGACAAATTAGTCTTGAGCTGCTTTGCTGTTTGTTTCTTATCGAACTGATTCTCACCTAAACGACAAAGTTTTAAGTATGGAATGTTGTGACATCACTCGTCTATTATGACATCATAATTCGTGCTCCATTTGAATGCATGTTGCCATGGTGCTAAACAACAGACAGAGTGTGTGTGTGTGTTCTCCTGTAGTTGGAACACACCCTCTGGTCCCCTTTTTTAAAAAGAGGCACCACCACCCCAGTCTGCCAATCCAGTGGTACTGCCCCCGATGTCCACGCAATGTTGAAAAGGCATGTCAGCCAAGACAGCCCCACAACATCCAGAGCCTTGAGGAACTCAGGGCGGATCTCATCCACCCCTGGAGCCTTGCCACCAAGGAGCTTCTTAACTACCTTAGCGACTTCAGCCTCAGTAATGGACAAGCCTATTCCCATGGCCCCAGACCCAGCCTCCTCACTGGAGAACGTGTCGGTGGGATTGAGAAGGTCCTCAAAGTATTCCTTCCACTGCCCAATGACATCTTCAGTCGAAGTCAGCAGCACTCCATCTCCACTATATACAGTGCTAGTGGCACACTGCTTTCCCCTTCTGAGTCGCCTGACGGTTTGCCAGAATCTTTTTGGAGCCGACTTAAAGTTACTTTCCAAGGCCTCACCAAACTCCTCCCATACACGGGTTTTTGCCTTGGCGACGACGACTGAAGCCGCAGATCGCTTGGCCTATCGATACCTGCCAGCTGCCTCTGGTGTCCCACAGGCCAACCATGCCCTTCAGGACTCCTTCAGCTTGACGGCATCTCTCACCGGGGTGTCCACCACCGGGTTCGAGGATTACCGCCCCGACAGGCACCAACTACCTTACGGCCACAGCTACAGTCAGCCGCTTCAACAATGGAGAAGCGGAACATGGCCCATTCTGAGTCAATGTCCCCCACCTCCCCCCGATATCTGGTCAAAGTTCTAACGGAGGTGTGAGTTGAAGATCAATCTGACAGGTTCTTCTGCCAGACGTTCCCAGCAAACCCTCACTATACGTTTGGGCTTGCCTGGTCTGACCGGCATCTTCCCCCAACACCCGATCCAACTCACCACCAGGTGGTGATCAGTTGACAGCTCAGCTCCTCTCTTTACCTGAGTGTCCAAAACACATGGCCGCAAGTCCGATGACACGACTACAAAGTCAATCATTGAACTGTGGCCTAGGGTGTCCTGGTGCCATGTGCACTTATGGACATCCTTGTGTTCAAACATGGTGTTTGTGATGGACAAACTGTGGTTTGCACAGAAGTCCAAAAACTGAACATCACTCGGGTTCAGATCAGAGAGGCCATTCCTCCCAATCACACCCCTCCAGGTCTCACTGTCATTGCCCACGTGAGCGTTGAAGTCCCCCAGTAGGACAATAGAGTCTCCAGGAGGAGCACTTTCAAGCACCTTTCCCAAGGACTCTAAGAAGGCTGGGTACTCTGAACTGCTGTTCGGTGCATAAGCACAGACCCGTTCCCCAAGGCGTAGGGAAGCTACCCTCTCGTCCACCGGAGAAAACCCCAACATACAGGCACCGAGTCGAGGGGCTATGAGAAAGCCCACACCTGCCCGCCACCTCTCACCATGGGCAACTCCAGAAAAGAATAAAGTCCAGCCGCTCTCAAGGAAATTGGACCCAGAGCCCAAGCTGTGTGTTGAGGTGAGCCCAACTATATCTAGCCGGTATCTCTCAACCTCGCGCACCAACTCAGGCTCCTTCCCTGCCAGTGAGGTAACGTTCCAAGTTCCAAAAACTAGTTTCAGCAATCGCGGATCAGAACGCCAAGGCCCACCCCTTCGGACACTGCCCGATCCACAACGCACCGAACCCCTACTACTGCCCCTCCCATTGGTGGTGGGTCGATGGGAGGGGGTCTCATGTAACTCCTTCGGGCACCATGAGTAAATGCCGGGCCACCAGACGCTCGCTGGTGAGCCCCTCCCCCAGGCCTGGCTCCAGGGTGGGGCCCCGGTAACCCTGTTCCGGGCAGGGTACACAAGTCCTGTTTTTGTGTTTTCATAGGGGTTATTATGGATCACACTTTGTCTGACCTGTCACCTAGGACCAGTTTGCCATGGGAGACCCTACCAGGAGCTTTTGCTCCAGACAACATAGCTCCTAGGATCATTCAAGCACGCAAACCACTCCACCACAATAAGGTGGTGATCCATGGAGAGGTAATTTGTATTAAGTAAAATAAAATAAAGGTTGCTGTTATAAACTGAATGTAAATCCTGTGAATAGATATTAATCAAATGAGAAAACAAATTACACCATGAAAGAATGTGTTGTGTGTGTGAAATCATCTCATCTAAATGCTGTTTTATGCTACATTAGTAGGGTCATTTGAAGTGACCTGTAAAACAGATAAATAAAGAGCTCAAAGTCCCGAGTTCAGCACTCCACTTTATAATATATGTGACCTAATTATTTAGCAGAGGACGGAAAACCTCAAACACAAAGATATAAGACTGTGGGAACATCTCACTGATCCTCTTTCTGTAGTCTGTGAGTAAAATCTGTTCAGAGGCCTGAGAACAGAGAGCAGTTAGAGACGTGTTTGTGGTCTGACTTTTATTCTAGTAAAACTGCAGTTGTGACATCAACCAAATGAGGAGCTGAAACCCAATAATATTCTTTTTAAAGTCATAATTACTGCATATTTTCTGTAAAGAAATAAAGTCATATTTATTACAAGACAGTCTTTCATTCACTACTTTTATATCCATACTGATCTTCATCTTCCAGGGTCTCCTCATGTCTTTCCTTACAATCTAAGCACAGCCATGATGCTGGGTCTCACCACTTTGGTGTCTTTGCCCCAGAGAGGTGGACTGAACTTTCCCCTGGACTCTGCACTGCAGTCAGTTCTCACGCTCAGTTCTTTCCCCTGTGGTCTAAAGACTCGTATCTTCAGGTGTTACTTATTTTTACACTCATTCACACCAAAGATGTGCAAGACACCCACTTATACCCCCCGCCCATGACAGACCCTGGTGTGTGAACTTTATTCTAGTAACAGCAGACTTTGACCCAGAGAACACAACGTTCATTATTTTCATAAACTGAAAAGCCTGAAAGTTTAACTTGTTAACTTACAATTTTGTGCATCAGTCCATGTTCCTAGTCCCCCAACTTGATACACTTTGGTCAGGTGTTCTTCTTTTTAGCCTTAGCCAGAGGTTCTCCTCCCTGGTCCTAGATTCACTCTGTCCCGCATTTTTAGTGTTTTATATTCTCCAACACACCTGATCCAACTAATCAGCTCCAACGCTCAGATCTTCCTGAGCGGAACTGTGCAGGGTAGAGGGAAATACAGGACCAGTGGCTTAAGCTATGAGTTTATATCACTCTCTCTCACTGTTTCTCCCTCTCTCTCTCTCCCTCTCTCTCTCTCTCTGTGTTTCTCTCTCTCTCTTTCTCTTTGTCTCTCTCTCCCTGTGTTTCTCTCCCTCTCTCTCTTTCTCTCTCCCTCTCTCTCTCTATTTTTCTCTCTCCCTCTTACCCTCTCTCTCTATGTTTCTCTGTTTCTCTCTCTCTCTCTCTCTCTCTCTCCCTCTCTCTCTCTCTGTTTTTCTCTCTCTCTCTCTTTCTCTCTCCCTCTCTCTCCCTCTCTCTCTCTCTGTTTCTCTCTCTATTTTTCTCTCTCCCTCTTACCCTCTCTCTCTCTCTCTCTGTGTGTGTTTCTCTCCCTCTCTCTCTGTCTTTCTCTCTTTCTCTCTCCCTCTCTCCCTCTCTCTCTCTCTCTCTCTCTGTGTTTCTCTCCCTCACTCTCTCTCTCTCTCTCTCTCTCTCTCTCTGTGTTTCTCTCTTTCTCTCTCTCTGTTTCTCTCTCTCTCTCCCTCTCTCTCTCTCTCTCTCTCTCTCTCTCTCTCTCTCTCTCTCTCTCTCTCTCTCTCTCTCTCTCTCTCTCTCTCTCTCTCTCGTGTGTGGTCTATGAGTAAAGAGGAGGAGTTCAGGTCCTTGTTCAGTCAGTCATTACTGGGGCAGCATGGAGCTCAGTCTGCTCTCCCTGATGCTCTGTGAGTAAAGATTCTCTTCATAAGATATCTTTCTCTTTTTAAGATGTGTATATAGACTCTTCTGCTTTTCAGTATAGATTTGAGAAATGAAGTCTTGTTTTTGGAGGATAGTGTATTGTGTGTAATATTTTTATTTGAGTAGCCCAAGGATCTCCATTAGAATTCTTATTCAGGATGAATGCCATGGAGTCCATATGAGTATCTTATCCAGTATACAGGGGTGTCACTGGAGGTTTATGGATGGGGGGGCTAAGCCTTTGCTAGTGAGTTTGGGGGGCTCCCCCAGGAGGATGTTTCAGTGTGTAGTGTATACACTGCACCTCATGGTACCATGTGAGGCTGATGCTTTGTGTTCTACTGCATGTGAACTCAGTGACCTGTAAATGTCTGTTCATCATGAACTTTCAGAGCAGCAACAGCAGAAAACTGATCAGAAATGGCCATTTGGTTAGGTGGGCATGCACTAACCTTTATCAGACCTGCTTCATCAGATCTTTCAGTGTCCTTCAGCTTCTTTCTCTCCTTCTCCCAGCCTGTGTTTAGTTACATGCTGTTTTTATTAACCTTAAATTTACAAGAACACAAGGATCAATGAGTCTGATTGGTCTTCTATTGAGCTGCTGCCTCTCGACTCCTCAAGACCAGTATTACCTGTTATAGGAAGCACAATACAGAGCTAATAATGGTGTGATATCGAATTGAGGTGGACTAAGAAATCTAAGTAATTAGAAACTGAACTTTTTATCTGTCATTATTGAATATCAACAAAAACTTCAAAGAGAGTAAACAGTCCTTTATCTACATCAGGGGTCTCACAGTAGCAGCTCTTGGGTCTGTCATTAGCCTGATTCATTCATCACACAGTAGCAGATACAGTGCATCTGAATTAATTAAAAAAAATTAAGAAAAAATTAAACAAATCTAAAATGTTTATCACATGTTATATGTATTTATTATACTACAATAATGTATTTATTATACTACAATACTACTAGTAATAGTACTACTACTACTACTACTGCTAATAATAATAGTAATGTATTATTATTATTATTATTATTACTAGAAGTCATAGCATTAGTGGTTGCCGTAAGTTTATTTCAGACTTTTGTTCTTCATGTTTAAATAAAATCTGTCCGTTGGCAGTTGAGAATGTAATTGACCCTTTCTGTGCCGGCTTAACTGGACAGATCAAAAATGTTTTATTTAATAATAAAAATGGATTTATGTTGTTTGGTTTATGTCCTATTGATTTTAGGTGGTGATTTTGAATACATTTTTGAGAAGACACAAAAAATAACCTCATCATCAGTTATCACTGAATAATAATTTCATTATCAAATGAAAACAGTAACAACAACATTCCGACCTGATCTGGGAATTTAGTAAACAATGAGCATCAGCAAACAAATAAGACACAGTTAATCCATCATGGAAAGTTCAATTAGATCCTCAACCAGCAGCAAACAGATGTTATTTAAAACGGTCTGTTTTATTCTGTTTAAAGGTTCTGTTAATATTCAGTAATGACAGAAAAAAACATTTCCAGTTACATCAGATGGAGGCTCTGCACTCGGCTGGTCTTAAGAATAGAGTCCACCTTACGCCAAGACAAGAGTTCAAACTTACGGTGTCAAGAGGTTCTAGAACATTGCAGAGTAATTTAACCAGAGTGCCTTGAAACTTATATCATGTTAACCTAAATAATTACCTAGAACGTTGGAGTTCAAATTGGGCATATTTATCAAGAAGATAAAAATTTCTCAGTTTTAATGTTTGAAATGTGGTCTTGTACTATTTCTGATTAAATACAGGGTTTAAGTGATTTGTACATCATTGCTTTCTGTTTTTATTTACATTTTGCACAATGTCTCAACTTTTTTGGAATCAGGGTTTAGTATCGTCCAAAGTTTGTTCACTGTAGTCATTCATGCAAGAGGTGATGTGCTTCTTTGGGAGCAGGATGATGTTTGTGGCTTTAAAGTAGGCAGGAATGTTGCACTGTACCAGGGAAAAAGGTGTCAGCTGGCTGGCACACACTTTCAGGACCAGACATGGAATACTATTTGGGCCTACTGCCTTCCAAGTTGAGACCCTCATCTGTGCTCTCCTCACCTTATCTACAGCTAGTGTGCTGGCTCTGTGGAGTGGGGCAGGGCATGGTGGTTAGCCGAGCCCAAGCAGTGATAGAACAGGAGTAGAAAGTCTTCAGGTCAGCAGGGAGGGAGGTTTCTGTGGTCACTGACTTACTGACTTTGTTCTTAAAGTGATTTCTTGGATTCTGTGCCATAAGTCTTGGGAATCTGAGCTGCCATCAAAGAAGACTACAATTTGTGTGGTGTACTTGTGTTTTGTAGCGCTGACACCAGTCTTTAGGTGGTGTCTGACAGCTTTAAGTTCTTCACTGTTCTTCACTGTCTCTGCAGACTGCAGAGTCTGTATCACTACATAAGAAACTGTGTTATATTTTGCCCAGCGTTAAGTTGAGCATCATTCATGCCCAGTTTAAGGTAAAAAATTAGAATGTGTGTCTGTGTGTGTGTGTGTGTGTGTCTTTGCATGTGTGTGTGTGTGTGTGTGTGTGTGTGTGTGTGCGTCTGTGTGTCTTTGCGTGCATGTGTGTGTGTGTGTGTGTCTTTGCGTGCGTGTACATGTGTGTGTCTTTGCGTGTGTGTGTGAGTGTGTGTGTCTTTGCGTGTGTAGGTGTGTGTGCGTGTGTGTGTGTGTGTGTGTGTGTGTGCGGGCGTGCGTGTGTGTGTGTGTGTGTGTGTGTGTGTAATAGGAGTTTATACTTCACCATAATGCAGCATGTTCACTGTTTCTCTCCTACTTTAGTGCTGGATGTGCTCGTCCACTGTGGACAAACTCAAGGTGAATCATTACATGAAGATCTACTGGATTAGTTCATTAGCTCTCATGTACACCTGCATGCACTTCTTATTCTTCACATTTAATACACAAGTAATATAACAACTAGCTATGAGAACACTGAGGTCTTGATATTGGTACTTTTTTTAGCTTTTTTATTCATGTAGCTTCAGTTATGATGTAGAAGCAGCTCTGTGATGTTTCTACTTTGTGGAAATGCTTCCTAGATTTACTGCACCCACCAGACACTACGGCAGGTTAACATAAGCTATATAAAATCAGCTTAGACTCATTCAAACTAAAACCTGACACATCAAAAGTTACTATGAATGAGTAAAAGCAGTTTATGAAAGACTGAAAGGAAACAAACTAATGAGAAAGGTACATAAAGCAGTAGTGAAGTTGTGAAAACAGCCCTTCTGTTCTGCACATATCTGACAGTGTGGTTTACTCAGTGTGTGAAGTAGATCACATATCTTCAGTATGAACCTCACTAAATCTCAATCCTGGTTAGGGCCCTGTAGACAAACATAGACAAATAGCAAAAGAACGAGTGATAAGAGAAACGTTTACATTCAAAACAAAGGCAATTTCTAATTGAAGCTAAAGTTGTCAATGCATAATAGATCAAAGACATAAAAGGATTCAGTCTGACTGAACAGAAACATTCATTCACAGAACATTCATAGAACCTGGAAACATTAAACTCATTAGTCTCCAATCATGTGATTAGGATGATAAACTACTTCTTATATTATAAAGACTAAAGCAGCTCTGCTGACTTCATCATTTCACATCAACAGAAAAGCCCAAACTGAGGGTGGAGCCTCAGAGCCCAGACACAGTTACTCTGAGCTGTGAGCTGCCACAGTCTACTGGATGGAGGATTATATGGCAGAAAAACTCTGTTGTTTTACAACAGTATCTGACCACGATCACTGAAACACTGCCTAAAGAAGGTGGAGCAGAGTTCATATGTGCAGCACACAGGGGAAACGATTTTACACCATTCAGTGATCTTGTCAAGATTACAGTAGTAGGTATGTCCTGTTTTCTTATTTCCTTGTAGACAAATGACATGATTTTAAAATGTAGTTAGTATAACAGAGAATCACAGACGACCCCGTCCCCCACAAACTCGGAGATATACTCTTGTCCAACAGTCTTGTCCCAGTAGGCCATGCCTGGTAAACCCCCACGGGGAGGCATCCAGGCGGCATCCTGATCAGGTGCCACCACAACTGACTCCTCTCAGTTTGGAGGAGTAGCGGCTCTACTCTAAACTCCTCCCGGATGACTGAGCTTCTGACCCTATCAAGCAGAGTGTAGCCCACCACCCTGCAAAGAAAGCAAATGTCTGCCGTTTGTATTTGTGATCTCATTCTTTTGGTCATTACCCACAGCTCATAGGTGAGGGCTGGGATGTAGGCTGACTGGTAAACAGAGAGCTTTGCATTTTGGCTCACCTCCCTCTCCACCACTGCAGTCCAGTACAGTGACCGCTTTACTGCTGCCACCTGTCCCAGCCTGTGGTTGATCTCAGAATTTCTCTTCCCATCACTGACGTATAAAACCCAGAGATACTTCAACTGCACCATCTGGGGTGCTTAGACCATGGACTTGGATTTGGAGGTGCTGATCCACAGACCAACCTGTTTCCTGAGGTGGTTTGACAGGCAACAGCAAGCTTTTGGTTGCAGCGATGCCTGGCGGCTTCCATAATGATAGATTTGAAGAGGTTCAGTTCAGACTCCCTGTCTCCTACCTCTTCTGGAACACGAGAAAAGCTCTCCCAGATCTTTCCGAATAGGAGCCTCTGCCAGTCATTCACAGCACACCCTCACTATTTGCTTGGGCCTATGTGGTCTTCCCTGCCATCTGACCTGACTCACCACCAGATGGTAATGGTTGACAGCTCAGCACCTCTCTTCACCTGAGCATCCAGAACATTGGTCCCAAGTCAGATGAAATTCCAAAGACAATCACTGACCTTTGAGTCAAGGAGCTCTGGTATAACGTACACTTATGAACATCCTTGTGTTTGAACTTGGTGTTCGTTATAAACAATCCATGCCTAGCATATCCCTAGAATATCCCTAGATCACACAAGCTTCTCTGCCATGGCAAGACCCCTGATCCAGGAAGGGTGGTCCCACCATATTTAATGTTATTTTAAAATAATTTCATGAATCTTCAGAGTATATATGGACCATTCTACCAAAGTAGAAAATGTTTTTAAACCTTATGTATTTACATTGATTGTTATGATCTATTTAAATTAAATATGTAAAATCTATATTTTTCATTTAAAAGATACTTTGATTTATTTTAAAATGAAAACAAGTTGAAAATGGTTTGCCTGGTTTTCAGGTCACTACAGAAACACAGTTTTAGTCCAGAGGTGCAGATTTATTTTAGGCACACTCTTACGTTTCAGAGCAGGATGTGAGGCTGCATCTCTGTCCCTCATGGCCACATAGAGAGAGCAGAAAATGTGTCCCAAAGCCTGAAATCAGTGTGTAACATTAAGAACTGTCATTACTGAAACACACATTTTCTTCAAATAAGTTTTTAATTACCTTTGTGGTTGACTCAGAAGATATGTTTGATAGTCATGTACCAGCTAGCATTTCTGACTGATGCTTAGAATTGGTTAAAATTGTCACTACAGCAAAGATTTGGTAGAATTTCAATAATGATAATAATAATAATCAATTTTATTTGTTGCACACTTTACATTTTAAGCAAATCTACAATACTGTCATAAACATTTTGTCACTGATAAAACAGCCTGAAATTCTTTGTTCTGATAAAGAAAATATAATTAAAGTATAATTTCACTTAAAGCAAAAGAATTTTAGTCTGAAGTCCAGGTCAAAATTGGATTTTCAGCACTGAATCAGTTCAGTAGAATGACGCTTAAACATTTGTTGACTTTGAACAGAGAAACCAAAAGCTACAGTGAACGTCCAGCCAGCTGGTCATGTGTTCATCAGAGAGAGAGTCACTCTGACATGTGGAATAGAAAGTGGAGATGACTGGAATTATGAATGGTATAAGAATAATAATCTTCTCAGAGATGCTCAAAGGAAGAAATATGAAATCTCTAATGTTGATCAGACTCATGCAGGTGATTATACCTGTAAGGGAACACAGTCAACAGGCCGGATCTACACACACACCAGTGCAGCTGTTACACTGACTGTATCAGGTGAGTGTGGCGACTTTCTCACTGTATTTCTATCATTAAGAGTTTAAAGTGTAGACGTGCTTTGCAACTATAAAAACATCATCCTGAACTAAACATGTCAGCAATTTTCTCTTTATTATATAAAGTTTCTCAGAAGCCTTAATGAGTTTATGTACAGTGCTGAGCCAAAGTCAGAGACCACCCTTCATTATTTAGTCTCCAGTCAAAACCATAAAACAGAAATAAAGCAGTTCTACAAGTTGGTCATTTTTCTGCACTGGAAAAAACAGAAACGTCCACACATTCCTGAGTTTTCTAGCTTTTCACTTGACAGTTACAGATCATTTAGAAAATCATGATAAAAGATCTTCTCATGGTCTGCACTAATTAACCAACTGCAAAAGTCTCATCTCCCTTTATTATTGTTTCTATGTCCATCAAACTTTCAGCTCAGGCTGCTTTATAACAGACTAGAAATTTCAGTAGTTCAGTATTTTTACAGGAGGTCTTTCAGGGGTCTTTAAAGAAGCAGTACAAAGAATGGCCTGTTAGTGTGCTTTAATATTTATCTTTACACACAATATTTTAATGATGAATGTGAGCACTGAACAGTCCTGTTTAATTAATAACTGTCAGCAGCCGAGTTATCACAATCTGTCCAGTTAGTTAACTGACCTTCATATTGCTTTATAACCGTCTTTCTCCTCAAACGTCATATTAAAGTGATTTTTAGCAAATACAGTAATCTGGATCAGGTTCAGCATAATTCTGTCTGTTAATGGTTTTAACACTGAGCTGTGAGTGAATCTCCCACAGTGTTTAAGCCAAAACCTTTTCAGCTTCACTGAAATTGAACAAAACTCTTAAACATACCGTATTTTCCAACATAGCAGGTTACATTATGTAAGCCTAGCCTTAAAAACTAGGAATATCGGAAATCATACCAGTATCAGCAGGTATTCACTTAAAAAATCCTATATAGGCAATGGAACAGGATTGGACAGATATTTCAAAACAATATTGTTTGTTGTGGTTGGTTAGTGTAGTGGGTAACTCCTCTGCCTTCTACACTGTAGACTGGGGTTCAATCCGTGACCAGGGTAAGCACCCTACACTATACCAATAAGCGTCCTTGGGCAAGACTCCTAACACCACCTTGGCCTACCTGTGTACAATGATCAAATTGTAAGTCGCTCTGGATAAGAGCGTCAGATAAATGTAATGTAATGTAAGCTTCATGAATGATATAAAAACGACACCAACATCCAGATCATTAGGACACGTTTGTCAGGCATTATCTGTTCCTCAGTTACACTTTTCCATAATTTCTTGGCCTAATAACACTTTTCTTTTGATCTTCACACTGTTTCCTCTGTAATGATGACTGAAACAGAAGTGTGAAGGTACCATGTGTGGATGACCTTAATAAATTACATTTTCCAAATTATGATGATAAATTTGTTGCATTAGAAACATTTCAGTCTTGATGGAGACGTTTATTCTCATGTGTCTCATCATGAGTAACTCAACTATCTGTTTTACCTTAAACATTAAACCAACGAGAAAGTTCCATCTCTAAATAACATGAAGCTGAAAGTCTAAATTCTATCAGCTGAACTTTGTTCTTCATCAGCAGTAAAAGTCAAACCTACAATCACCTCAAACCCTGAAGGAGCTGCACTGACAGGAAACACAGTGACTCTGTACTGTAAACTCCATCAGTCTGCTGGATGGACGTTTTACTGGTCCAAACACACACAGAGCTCTGAGAAGGAGACCATCACCAACGTCTACACCATCAGCTCAGTTCGTCTCTCTGATGGAGGTCAGTACTGGTGCAGAGCTGGCAGAGGAAACCCAGTCTACTACACACACTACAGTGATGCACTCTGGGTAAACGTTACTGGTGAGTAGGAGATTTTCACTCAGTGAAATTTTATAGTCTGAGGGTTCTTTGCTTCAGATCTGTACAAATGTTTCTAGACATCCTTCCTTAATGTCTGAAAGTGTGTAAGAGTCAAAAAGCTGTTACTGATAAAAACATGAACAAAAAAGAAGAAAGTTTGCAGTTTTTGTGGAGGATCAGTGCAGATTTGGGTTGGTGGATTAAAGGCTTCATAAAAACAAGAAGTTCAAACAAATTTAATTCATCATGCAACCCCCTCAGCAGGAGGTTCACTAGACGTTTATGGATGGGGGGGCTAAGCCTGATGTGGGGAGGCATGGTCCCCCAGGAGCATTTTTAATGCCCCCAAAATGTCTGTTCATGATGAACTTTAATAGGAGGAACAGCCAGGAACTGTATGATAACTGGTTATTTGGTCAAAGTTTCACACAGTAGATTTGCCTCTTTGTAATTTATATTAAGCACAAAGTTATTATGACTAAAATAGTTTATCCACTTACAACAGATCAAACTTAATAAAGAAGTAAAGCATGATCTCTGACCTTTGCACAGTACTGTCTATTAAATGATGAGCAAAATTAAAATTTTAATCTCAAAACTTCGGCTCTCATTTTAATAACAGTGTTGAACTGTGATTTACTTACAGGCAGCACTAAAGCTGTGGTGTCCATAAAGCCTGATAAGCAGGTGTTTAAAGGAGAGACGGTCACTCTGAGATGTGACATGCAGGCAGGAGGAGACACTGAGTGGACTTACCGCTGGTATAAAGATGACCGTCTGTCCTCAAACAGAAGAACACAGGAGTTCACAGTCAGCTCTGTTACAGAGTCTAACGGTGGTAAATACACCAGCAGAAGAGACAGAACACATGACTTTCAGAGCTCAGAGATCAGTGATGCTGTTACCCTGACTGTGTCTGGTGAGTCTGTGGGTTTGTTTTAATATTCTCATTAATTCTACTGTATGTAATGATCTCATCACTGTGTAGAAACTTGATTTAGTCTATGATATTCTCCATGTTCTCTCTGTCAGATGTAGCTCAGGCAGTATTGAGTGTGTCTGCACAGAGCTGGCTGACTGAAGGAGAGTCAGTGACTCTAAGCTGTGAGGTTACAGGCTCCTCTACAGGCTGGACATTCAGCTGGTACAGAGCTGCTCTCTACAGACAAGGCTTAGAGCAAATAAGAGACGTTCATGACAAAGTTCTGTATCATGTAGAGCTCCTGTCAGACAGCAGAAGAGAAGTTGGAGGCTCCTACACTCTCAGTCCTGCTGCTCTAAATCTCACAGGAGTTTATGTGTGTAGAGCAGAGAGAGGAGAACCAGCCTATCAGACACAGTACAGCACTGCGCAGACACTGTGGATCACTGGTGAGGAAATATAGAAGTGAATTTTTATATATATACTTACACTTAAGAACATATCCAGCATCATGCTCCATGTGTATCTTGTGTGCATGTTCAGGTTCATCTCCTCCAGCCTCTCTGATCATCAGTCCCAGCAGAACTCAACACTTTAGTGCTGGCTCTCTCTCACTGAGCTGTGAGGGACAGAGTGACTCTACTGGATGGAGAGTGAGGCGATACACACACAGTGGGGAGGTGTCAGATTGTTCATCAGTTACAGGATCTACATGCAGCATCAGCTCCCTCCACACATCCCTCACTGGAGTTTACTGGTGTCAGTCTGAGTCTGGAGGAGGAAGTGATCCTCTCAACATCACAGTGCACAGTCAGTCTCTGTTACTCTTACCAATAACAGGGGTTCAATAAAGAGGGCTACTGTATTTCTAAAGCTATTTAATGCTGAATTAATTACTTAAATTTAAATACTTTTCTTACTAGAAACACTTCAGTGTAGCATTCGTTTTAATGCTTGTCAAATGCCTTTATTATGTCTTAACAAGCCAGTAGCTGGTTGCTGGCTGCTCATTACTAATTTATTGAGCAATAACTAAAATTAATTAGGATTTTAATTTGTGAGTTATACATCATTAAGTATCACTGGTTATCCACTAGCTTAGCTTTAGCTTTCCAGACTGAAAACATCTTTTTACTCAAGAACACAAACTCACAGAGCAAACTAATCAAAGTGTTATTTGACTTGTAACTTTGTTTAAGCAATTTTCAGTCTAAGAAATTCCAAAAATTGTTATGTGCACAATCAATACAGAGTAATGGGTCAATTTGAAATGCACTTATTAATGAACTCCATAATAAAATACCTAATTGGTGATGTTGCATCAGTTTTCACTGCTTCTTTAAAAACTCTTTTAGCCTAAGAAGTTGTTACTTCACTCTGTATCACTTTCTCTCTCCTACAGATGGTGATGTGATTCTGGACATTCCTGTCCATCCTGTGTCTGAGGGAGATTCTCTGACTCTCCGCTGTTTATTTCGCTCCACAAAGCCCTCAAACCTCACAGCTGATTTCTATAAAGATGGATCACTGCTCCAGACCCAGACGACAGGAGAGATGATCATCCGTACTGTCTCAAAGTCAGATGAAGGTCTCTACCACTGTAAACACCCAGAGAGAGGAGAGTCACCACAGAGCTGGCTCTCAGTCAGAGGTCTGCTGCTTTAACAGAAAATATCTAATCATTATAATTTAGATTTTAATAAGAATGCCCTCAGCAGCCATTTCTATTCTACATTACAGTGATTATACTGTGTGTGTGTATCATGTTTGTCAGGTTCAGGAGCTCCAGTCTCAGCGCTCAGTCTGCTCAGTAGTTTAATGGCAGTCTCTCCATATTTGCTGGTGACCATCGTGCTGGGGGTCAAATACTACAGAGCTCGAGGTAAAAACTCAGTCTTTTTGTGTTTCTTCAAAGTGTTAGTAGTGTTTGTTTTTTGCTGCTATATAAAATCTGATAAAAGACTAATGTGGATTGTTCATCATTACGTTTTTCACAGCTAAACCTGATGAGCAGAGCAGAACATAAGCAATGATGGAAGCTGAAACATCTTGAGTGCTGAATGCCAGGTTTGTATATTAGAGTTACACTGATTAGAGACTAATAAGAAAAGACTAAGAAGTGCTTTACATAGACATCATTTCCTAAATACTTCAGGGCAACTGAAATGCTAACTTCTGCTCATCCTTCTTAGTTAATGTTCATTACATTTATCAAATAAAATGCTGCCGTGATGGTGCTGAATAATGAGGAGAGTTGAATGTGTGACTGTTTGTGTGGAGGATTAATGTTCTAAAGGCTAAAACTTTAAGAAATGGAAACTGAAACTGCAGAGCTGAGACCTCACAGCAGGGGGCGCTGTCACAGTATTATTCTTTTACAGTTTATCAAACTTCAGTTGTTATTAGTTATTTACTGTGTTGTTTACATCTATAGCAGTGTGAAAAAACTTCATTAACAGAGATGAGACTCTCTCATTGTAGATATAATCCATAAATTAAAACAAGATTTGCTTCTACAGGAACTCCTGGTTTGGGTTTTAAGGAGTGAAGACAGAAAAGGACCTGAATACATTTAGACTGTCAGAATTATTTTTAGAAGAAGAAAAAAATCTCTCATGCATTAAAATGTAAATCCTCTGTCTCTTTTTATGGTCCTTCATCCCTGCAAAATGTTATGCTTTTACTCTACAATATAAAAGACTTGTCCATTTTCCATTTAAACTAAGTGTTTATATAAATATTAAACATATTTTAAAAGTATCAAAATAAAATAAAGCAGGAAAATATTGTAATTATTTTTATACTGTGTGATGGATTTTAATTATTTTTTTATTTTCTTTGGTTTTGTTTTGGTATTATTATATATTTTCCATTGTCATGGGTTTTAATGCTGAATGCGTTCTAATCTGCTTTTTCAGTTTTATCTTCTGGTCTTTTATCTTTTCCTCATATTCATGATCTAATGGTGACACAGTGCTATGTGGTCATATGTTTTAATGTTCTCCTTCTTGTGTTGAACCTCATTCATTTATTGTAAACTAACTGTGGTTCTTTTTTAATGCAGTTAAATTACAATTATAATAAAGTTTAGTGTTCATGAAAGAAAACACTGCTTTGATGTTTTATCTGGCTGAATTGATTCATCAGTGAAACCTTCTAGGCCTTCAGAGGAGTCCTAATGAATTCTGGGAACTGGAAAATACTCGTCTGTAATTTTAATGCATTTTTAAAAATTGTTGTATTTAAACTCTGCAATGATAAAACTCTGATTTTAATGTTAAGGTTTGGTCAAAAGATGAAAGTCTTGAAACAGAAAAAGACACTTTGTTCTCCTCTGTGAAAGTTCTGGCTGCACTCCAGCTCACCATCAGCGTTTCACCACTGCTGTGATACAAACCCAATTCCTAAAGAGTTGGGACAGCAGGTAAAATGCAAGTATAAACAAAGCAGTGATTTGTAAACTTCTATAGCATTTCAATGAGAATAGCAGAAAGAAGAGATAAAATATTTTCTTAAATATAAATACTGCAGTGAATTTTTTGTACAAACCCAATTTTTAAAAAGTTGTGATGCTGTGTAAAATGTAAATAAGTGTGAATAGAAACAGTTTGTGATGATTTACAAATCTCATAGACTCGTATTTTACTCACAATAGACCGTAGAGCAGATCAGATGTTGAAGGTGAGACATTTGACAAATTCATGGAAAACAACTCATTTAGAACTTGATGGCAACAAGGCATCTGAAAAAAGTTGATGGTTTGGGGGAGCATTAGTGCACATGGCATGGGTGATGTGCACATCTGTGAAGGCAGCATTAATGCTGAATGAAATATAGATGTTTTGGCAACATGAGCTTCCTTCCAGACAACGTCTCTTTCAGGAAAGGCGTTCTATATTTCAGCAAGACAATGATAAACTACATACTGCATCCATTACTACAGCATGGCTTCACAAAGGAAGAGTCTGGGCGCTGAACTGACCTGCCTGCAGTCCAGACTTTTCACCAATAGAAAACATTTGCCAGATCAAGAAAAGAGAAATCTGACAAAGAGGACTGTTGAGCAGCTTCAGTCCCACATCAGACAAGAACAGGACAACATTCCTCTAATAAAACTCCAACACTTGGTGTCCTCACTTCCCATACATTTACAGACTGTTGTCAAAGGAAGAGGGGATGCTTCACGGTGGTAGACATGGCCCTGTCCCAACTGTTCTGAGATGCGTTGCAGCCATGAAGTTCTAAATGAGTTAAAGTTTTTCTGAAATGGTAAAATGTCTCACTTTCACCATCTGATATGTGTTCTATGCTCTACTGTGAGTGAAATATGGGTCTATGAGATTTAATCATGCATTCTGTTTTTATTTACACTCATTTACATTTTACACAGCAACTTTTTTGGAAGTGGGGTTGTAAATATATGTTTCCAAATTTGATGCCTGCAGCACATCCCAACGTTGGGCTGCATAATGTAAGACTGGGAAGTTTGTGGAAAGATCAAAAATACCTGTTTTGAAATTTTCCACAGCTCAACAGTTAACAGGTGATGCTGTCATGAGTGGATATAAAAGGATCTTTATGTAATATATTTATAATATATTATATTAAAAATAATTAAAATAATTTAATTTAAAATTAATTTAAAAATTCTTCCTCCTCCAAGCAATAGTTGAATTCTTCTTCTCCTCATTCACGCAGGGAAGGAATATGTAATTATTGATGGACTAAGAGATTTAGTTAGTCTGTAGTTTACCCTCTCATTCAGGATTCTCTGGAGAATCTGTGAGGAAAGCTGTGAGCCGGGACACTCGGATTTTACTGTGGATGGAGCCACAGATGGGCTTTAAACACCGACGTCAGACGCAGATTTTCTGAATGACTTACTAAGACATTCTGTACAGAACTCATGGTTCTAAACAGAGCCATTCCTGCTACTAGAGAACCTTTGAAGAATCTTCTTTTTTAAATGTTATCAGAACCAGTTGCCTATTGCGCCCTCATGTGGACAATTTAAACATGATCCTCAGCCTGAATGAAACTGGACATTAAATTACATGAATGTGTTTTTTAAACGGATCAGTCAGTTTTTTATTTGTTAGTTAATCATTTACTGTTAATCTATTAATCTTTCACATCCTTCACTAGTAGAACTGACAGATTTTGGCCTCTTGTAATTGTTCTCTGTTCTCCACTTTACCCCAAATGAAGGAAAACTGCATGTGCAGGGTGTGGAGTTTCATTTCACCTTCGAAATTACTTAAAATAACAACAACAACAACAATATTAATAATAATAAAATTACTGTATTATTATTATTATTATTATCATTATTATAAGTGAATAGGCTCCAGCACCCCCCCCCTCTGCGACCCTAACGGAGAAGCATCTTAGAAAATGGATGGATGGATGGATGGATGGATGGATGGATGGATGGATGGATGGATGGATGGATATTATAAGTGAATGAACGATAAAGAACTTACAGTTAGTGCTGTTTCTCATTCACTGCTCATATAGCGACGCTCTAAACACCTAAATGGCCAAATATGGAAGTGAGAGCTGTTTATATGGTACGGTGTGTGACGTCACCGCCGAACCTGACTGAGACATCAGCCAATAAAGCGCAGCCAGTGACTGTTTTCAGTCATTTTAAAGCACTAACTCTCATTTATTAGCTTTAGTTTTTCTGCCATAAACTAAAAACACATAAATGTGAGATTTCAAACAAGAAGTGTGTTTTGTAAAATCTATTCCTCCCACAGAAAAGTAAAGAACGTCAGAGAAAGAAACCTTAAAAAGTGTTTTAATTCAAACTTCATTCAATATTATGAATGTGTTACTGTAATTAACCTAATTAACAGCCCAGCATAGAAAACAGAAATATTATGCTGTTAATTAATGTTCAATAAAACTGAACAGTGAAAATTCTACACCTTGTAGCTCTGCAGAAACCTGGGAATTTGTGTGCAGTGATGAGATTTCTCTTAACATGATTTAAACCTTTAGGCTCACACTCTCACTGTAGGTTTCAAACGGTCTTGTTTTTTTTTTAGAGAAAAGTGATTTGATATGTTGTACATTAATAATAACGCAGTGTTTTCTCTTATTAAACATGCCATGGTGGTTGTTTTTTTGATGGATGCTGCTGAGCTGATTCATGCGCGTTACAGTAGCACTGCAATTTCAATTATTTTCCACCAGGTTGCACCAAAGCATTATATCAGCAGATAATATATTAGCAAAGATAATCAGCAGATTATCTGTTTGTTTCTATTGGTTGAAACTGAATACAGGCTTCAAAATTCAACATATGGAGCTGATTGCAGTCACAGTCATATAATAAGTGTTATTATAGTGTTACTGTGTTGCATTTCTAAAATATACAGTACCACAAATACTAAAGAAAAGGTAACGTTACTTTCAATTTTATTCAAACTCCTGACATAACATCCCAGATAGCAGACGGTTCTGGGCCACACTTGGCACTATCACACCACACTTTGGCCAAAAGTACTTTTCGCGTGCAAGTTCATCATTTTTGAATGGGAAGCCAGCAACTAGGTTATAACTAGGATAACAACTAGCAACTAGGTTAACTAGAACAGAGCTCATTTACATATTTCAGTTTTAAAGATACTATAAAACGACAGCCTGTTGAATTCTGAGGGTTGAATTCATAAGTGGTCATGTAAAAATTATTTTAGACTGTTTTTGATATGTTGGAAGTCATCAGTGGACCTCAAGAAAAAAAATACATGAAAATGGGGACTTTAATACAATTTAGGCAAAATGTTTATTTCAAATGAAACCACCATGTGCTCACCATGAAAACTGGACACAGAAAACTGTGTACCCTGTCTGGGATAGGGTCACCAGGACCTAGCGCTGGAGCCAGGCCTGGGGGTAGTGTTCCCCAGCGATTGCCTGGTGGTCGGGCGGCCCACGTAACCCGGCCAGGCTCAGCCTGAAGAGGCAACATGTGGGGACCATGTGGGCCCATCACCCGCAAGGTCCAGCATGGGGGAGCAGTGCAATACATCACAGGCAACGGGAGATTGCAGGGGGGCCCTTGGTGGCCTAGGCCCTTGCAGCAGAAACTGGCTCTGGGCACATGGAATGTAACCACACTTGGGGGGTAAGGAGCCGGAGCTTGTGCGGGAGGTTGAGAGCAACCAACTAGATATAGCTGGGCTCACAGTGTCACAGTGTCACCCACAGTGTCGGCTCTGGAACCAAACTTCTTGATAGGGGTGGGTCCCTCTCCTACTCATGGGTTGCACAGGGTGAGAGGCGCTGGGCGGGAGTGGGAATACTCACGAGTCCCAGCTAGCGGCCGTGCAGTTGGAGTTTGTCCCGGTGGAAAAGAGGGTTGCCTCAATGCAAATTAAAATCGCAGAGAGGAAAACTCTGACTGTTGTGTGTGCTTAAGCACCAAACAACAGGTCAGAGTATTGGGCCTTCTTGGAGCGAGTGGGCAGGGTTCTCAAAAGGCTCCCACCTACAGACTCCATAGTATTAATGGTGGACTTCAATGCTCATGTTGGCAATGACTGAGAGACCTGGAGAGGCGTGATTGGGATGGCCTGCCCGATCTAAACCCGAATGGTGAATTGTTATTGGACTTCTGTGCCAGTCATGGATTATCCATAATGAACACCAAGTTCAAACGCAAGGATGTTCATTAGTATGCATGGTATCAGAGCTCCTTGGGTCAGAGGTCAATGATCGACTTTGAGGAGCCAGCTGAGGTGGTTCAGGCATCTGATTCGGGTGGCCCCTGGACGCCTCCCGGTGGGGGTGTACCAGGCACGGCAACCAGGATGAGACCTCGGGGTCGTCCTAGGACCTGCTGGAAGGATTACATCTCCAAGTTGGCCTGGGAGAGGCTTGGGGTCCCTGGGAATGAGCTGGAGGAAGTTGGGGGATGGCAGGACCACCTGGGAATCTTTGCTCTCCCAAGTACTACCGCGACCCTCTCTGGATTAAGCGGTTAACGATGATGATGATTAAACCAAAAGAATTTTCACTGATATATTCCTTTTTTTCCTTTTTCACTTTCATTGTCCTTTATCCACTGTTGTGGTCGTTTTTCTGTTGTAATTATCTTTTATCTCCTGCCATTGTCTTTTTTTAACACATTGTTGTTCAGCTGCTGTTGTTGTCATTTTTAGAGTCATTGTCCTTTTTTCGCCGTGGCTGATCTATTTGCATCTTCATTGTCCCTTTTCTATTGCTCTTGTCCTTCTTCTATAGCTATTGTCCATCTTCCACTGCCCTTATTCATTTTATATTGTTGTTGTCCTTCGTCAGTTGTCACTGTTCTACTTCCAGTAGTCTGTGGTCACATGGAAAGGTGTTTTTTGTTGCTGTTGTTTTTGTTGGTGTTTTTATGCATTCTCCTCAACAGCCCTTCATAATCTGAAACATAAACCAAAAGACCATGCATTAGACTCTCAAGCTTAAAAATCTGGCAATTTTTAATCTTAATCATTATTTCCAGTTTACTTACAGCATGTATGCTTCCTCAATTGTAACCAGATATTTTAGGTTTACGGCTTCTTCTTCTAGCCTCCCTGGATAACCTATTCCTAGTTCTGGCTAGTGAGCTGAAACCACTTATGCCGCATGAACTGCTGCAAACTAGGCCTTGAGGAAGGGATCTGCTCCAAGCTCCAGCCAATCAGATTACAGCATTCTGTGCAGATTGACGGAATTGGATGGCAGAGAGATGCTTAACCACGAAATTTCAGATTGTAAAGGTATACATTTAGGGTTGTCTGGCCTCAAGTGTAAATTCTTCTAACTATCAATTATGTGATCAATTTTCCTTTCTCTGTACTTATTTACCAAGTCAAAAGGATGCCTTGTTTACCCAGACGTTCCCATTTGTCTTACCCTTAGACAGGCCATCCTTGAAGTTCCAAATCCTTTTGTCAGCGGAGGGAAGAAATCCACAAACCATCCTGAACGATAGGACACCAAGGGACCACACTGTTGCAGGATCAGCGTGATGCTTCCCTTTTGCAGAGAACTCAAGAGGATAGTAAGGAACCGTGCCTGAGAACATTAACAGAGAAAGAGCACAGCTGAGCACAATAATTCATTTAATAGCTAAGTGGCTATAGGACATGGTTCACCTTCACATCCTTCTTAGATGTGAAGCTCAACTCCTTCACCTTTAACTAAAGATTTTCCACAAAGGGAAAGTGTTGAATTTTTACCTGTGTATCTGTGATACTACATTGTCTTGATCAGGTCTCCACAGCCAAAGTCAATAAGCTTGACCTCTAAGGTGTCCATCTTGATTAGCAAGTTTTCCCCTTTGATGTCCTGATGCAGGACACCTCACATGCTGCACTGGCTCACTGCTTCCACAGCTTGGACCATTATGGCTCGGGCCGTCTCTTCATCCATGCAATTTCCATGGCTTTTCAGGAATCCTTTTAAGTCGACGCAAGGGTCAGGGTGATCCATAATGAGGATGTATCTCTCAGGCTCATCAAACCACTCGATTAGCTGTATTATGTTCTTGCAGACAGGTGGCTGGCTCGTTATCTGCATCAGAGCCACTTCCACAGGCACAGCCTTGGACTCTACAGGCTGCAGGACAGTAGATAGTAAGATGGTGAGGAGTGAAGAACATGGCGAGAAACTCATTGGCTTGGTTTGATACCATTACGTGTCAACGTATTAAGTAGGTGCACTTACGCGTTGGAGATTTCGGTCTGTTTTCCTCTTGGAGACAAATTTAACGGCCACCTGCACACAAAGATAAAAGATATTAAGATTATTAGCGGTGAAAGTAGAGAAAGGGAAATAATGACCATTAAGGTGTCTATGAAAAACAAAATTACAAATGTGCGTCAGCCCTCTTTAGATCACTGTTCAGGGGTTTACCAATCAAACTTACTGATTATGAAGGATGCAGAGTGAACTTCATTTAGAGAATTACAGCTCTCTTAGAATGAAGTGAAATTAGTTGGTCATAGTACACAGTTGTCTGGAATTTGGACTGACCTGGCTCGGTGGCTTTGTTCTGTGTCTTTGTCGATGTCTCAGGTTGGTCCTCGGGCCCCTTCCTCTTCTTCCCTGCCGGAGCTACAGTGTCGGGAATCTTGCTTGTTCCCTCTTCAGCACTCTGGTTGTATCCCTCATCACCTCTCTTCCTCTTTCCTTGTGCAGCTTCTAAGTACAGGATGATTTTTTGAATATTGAATATTTAATGTTCTGGACCTGTTACTTTACCCACAACTTGATCCACAGCTGGACCCACCACTAGAGTGACCAGATCAGAATTATTCAGTTGTAGGACAACAAAGCATCTACGATAATACTTATTGTAGAATACTTTGTTACATTCTAATTGTAGATTATCTTTAATAAAGTCGATCCTCTGAGTTTCCTCCATTTCTTCCATGTCCATCACTTTCCTCTTCTTCTCCACCACAAATGCTTTTCGCTGCACATTTGCTCTTTTTGACCAATCATGTTTCCTCAGTGACAGTTTGGGGTGAGCGGACTTACCTGACTTGGTGACGTTCTTCTGTCCCTGACACCTTCTCTTGGGCTGATTCTCTGCCCTCTTGCTCTTCTTCCCTGTCAGACCTTCAGTGTGGGGAATCTTACTTGTTCCCTCTTTGGCACTCTGGCTGCATCCCTCCTCATCTCTCTTCCTCTTTCCTCAAGAAGTTTCTAAGTACAAGATGATTGTTTAATGTTCTGGACCTGTCACTTTACCCACAACTTGACCCATGATTGAACCTGCCAACGGACCCACCAATAGAGTGACCAGATCAGAATTGTTCAGTTGTAGGACAACAAAACATCTATGATAATATTTACTGTAGAATACAGTTACATCCTGAATGTATATATTTCTCCAAAGTTTCCTCCATTTTTTCTCTTTAGCAGTTTTCTGTTATTTTTTCTTTTTACAGTCTGTGTCCTTCACTTTGCATTTGCATTTCTCTACCACCAATATTATTTGCTACACAATAGCTCTTTTTAACTAATCATGTCTCCTCATTGATAGCAACTAATTTTACAGTTTGCAGGTGAGTGGACTCACCTGGCTCGGCGGCTTTCTTCTGTCCTCGAGTTGTTCTCTTGGGCCGGTTCACTGTCCCCTTCCTCTTCTTCTTTGCCAAAGCTTCAGTGTTGGGAACCTTGCTTGTTCCCTCTTCAGCAATCTGGCCGTATCCCTCCTCTGCTCTCTTCCTCTTTTCTCGTGGAGCGTCTGAGTACAGGACGACCATTTGACTATTTAATGTTATTTCATAGAAAATGAGCTGAACATATTTATAGTAATGATAGTTCTGTGCTGCTAGATTGCATTATATTTAATATTCTTATTAAGGAATTTAATTATATCTAAACATTCTCCATCATCTTCTGCTTCCACTAAACAAGATTATAATTCAGACAAATTAGTCTTGAGCTGCTTTGCTGTTTGTTTCTTATCGAACTGATTCTCACCTAAACGACAAAGTTTTAAGTATGGAATGTTGTGACATCACTCGTCTATTATGACATCATAATTCGTGCTCCATTTGAATGCATGTTGCCATGGTGCTAAACAACAGACAGAGTGTGTGTGTGTGTTCCCCTGTAGTTGGAACACACCCTCTGGTCCCCTTTTTTAAAAAGAGGCACCACCACCCCAGTCTGCCAATCCAGTGGTACTGCCCCCGATGTCCACGCAATGTTGAAAAGGCATGTCAGCCAAGACAGCCCCACAACATCCAGAGCCTTGAGGAACTCAGGGCGGATCTCATCCACCCCTGGAGCCTTGCCACCAAGGAGCTTCTTAACTACCTTAGCGACTTCAGCCTCAGTAATGGACAAGCCTATTCCCATGGCCCCAGACCCAGCCTCCTCACTGGAGAACGTGTCGGTGGGATTGAGAAGGTCCTCAAAGTATTCCTTCCACTGCCCAATGACATCTTCAGTCGAAGTCAGCAGCACTCCATCTCCACTATATACAGTGCTAGTGGCACACTGCTTTCCCCTTCTGAGTCGCCTGACGGTTTGCCAGAATCTTTTTGGAGCCGACTTAAAGTTACTTTCCAAGGCCTCACCAAACTCCTCCCATACACGTGTTTTTGCCTTGGCGACGACGACTGAAGCCGCAGATCGCTTGGCCTATCGATACCTGCCAGCTGCCTCTGGTGTCCCACAGGCCAACCATGCCCTTCAGGACTCCTTCAGCTTGACGGCATCTCTCACCGGGGTGTCCACCACCGGGTTCGAGGATTACCGCCCCGACAGGCACTAACTACCTTACGGCCACAGCTACAGTCAGCCGCTTCAACAATGGAGAAGCGGAACATGGCCCATTCTGAGTCAATGTCCCCCACCTCCCCCCGATATCTGGTCAAAGTTCTAACGGAGGTGTGAGTTGAAGATCAATCTGACAGGTTCTTCTGCCAGACGTTCCCAGCAAACCCTCACTATACGTTTGGGCTTGCCTGGTCTGACCGGCATCTTCCCCCAACACCCGATCCAACTCACCACCAGGTGGTGATCAGTTGACAGCTCAGCTCCTCTCTTTACCCGAGTGTCCAAAACACATGGCCGCAAGTCCGATGACACGACTACAAAGTCAATCATTGAACTGTGGCCTAGGGTGTCCTGGTGCCATGTGCACTTATGGACATCCTTGTGTTCAAACATGGTGTTTGTGATGGACAAACTGTGGTTTGCACAGAAGTCCAAAAACTGAACATCACTCGGGTTCAGATCAGAGAGGCCATTCCTCCCAATCACACCCCTCCAGGTCTCACTGTCATTGCCCACGTGAGCGTTGAAGTCCCCCAGTAGGACAATAGAGTCTCCAGGAGGAGCACTTTCAAGCACCTTTCCCAAGGACTCTAAGAAGGCTGGGTACTCTGAACTGCTGTTCGGTGCATAAGCACAGACCCGTTCCCCAAGGCGTAGGGAAGCTACCCTCTCGTCCACCGGAGAAAACCCCAACATACAGGCACCGAGTCGAGGGGCTATGAGAAAGCCCACACCTGCCCGCCACCTCTCACCATGGGCAACTCCAGAAAAGAATAAAGTCCAGCCGCTCTCAAGGAAATTGGACCCAGAGCCCAAGCTGTGTGTTGAGGTGAGCCCAACTATATCTAGCCGGTATCTCTCAACCTCGCGCACCAACTCAGGCTCCTTCCCTGCCAGTGAGGTAACGTTCCAAGTTCCACAAACTAGTTTCAGCAATCGCGGATCAGAACGCCAAGGCCCACCCCTTCGGACACTGCCCGATCCACAACGCACCGAACCCCTACTACTGCCCCTCCCATTGGTGGTGGGTCGATGGGAGGGGGTCTCATGTAACTCCTTCGGGCACCATGAGTAAATGCCGGGCCACCAGACGCTCGCAGGTGAGCCCCTCCCCCAGGCCTGGCTCCAGGGTGGGGCCCCGGTAACCCTGTTCCGGGCAGGGTACACAAGTCCTGTTTTTGTGTTTTCATAGGGGTTATTATGGATCACACTTTGTCTGACCTGTCACCTAGGACCAGTTTGCCATGGGAGACCCTACCAGGAGCTTTTGCTCCAGACAACATAGCTCCTAGGATCATTCAAGCACGCAAACCACTCCACCACAATAAGGTGGTGATCCATGGAGAGGTAATTTGTATTAAGTAAAATAAAATAAAGGTTGCTGTTATAAACTGAATGTAAATCCTGTGAATAGATATTAATCAAATGAGAAAACAAATTACACCATGAAAGAATGTGTTGTGTGTGTGAAATCATCTCATCTAAATGCTGTTTTATGCTACATTAGTAGGGTCATTTGAAGTGACCTGTAAAACAGATAAATAAAGAGCTCAAAGTCCCGAGTTCAGCACTCCACTTTATAATATATGTGACCTAATTATTTAGCAGAGGACGGAAAACCTCAAACACAAAGATATAAGACTGTGGGAACATCTCACTGATCCTCTTTCTGTAGTCTGTGAGTAAAATGTCTCAGAGGCCTGAGAACAGAGAGCAGTTAGAGACGTGTTTGTGGTCTGACTTTTATTCTAGTAAAACTGCAGTTGTGACATCAACCAAATGAGGAGCTGAAACCCAATAATATTCTTTTTAAAGTCATAATTACTGCATATTTTCTGTAAAGAAATAAAGTCATATTTATTACAAGACAGTCTTTCATTCACTACTTTTATATCCATACTGATCTTCATCTTCCAGGGTCTCCTCATGTCTTTCCTTACAATCTAAGCACAGCCATGATGCTGGGTCTCACCACTTTGGTGTCTTTGCCCCAGAGAGGTGGACTGAACTTTCCCCTGGACTCTGCACTGCAGTCAGTTCTCACGCTCAGTTCTTTCCCCTGTGGTCTAAAGACTCGTATCTTCAGGTGTTACTTATTTTTACACTCATTCACACCAAAGATGTGCAAGACACCCACTTATACCCCCCGCCCATGACAGACCCTGGTGTGTGAACTTTATTCTAGTAACAGCAGACTTTGACCCAGAGAACACAACGTTCATTATTTTCATAAACTGAAAAGCCTGAAAGTTTAACTTGTTAACTTACAATTTTGTGCATCAGTCCATGTTCCTAGTCCCCCAACTTGATACACTTTGGTCAGGTGTTCTTCTTTTTAGCCTTAGCCAGAGGTTCTCCTCCCTGGTCCTAGATTCACTCTGTCCCGCATTTTTAGTGTTTTATATTCTCCAACACACCTGATCCAACTAATCAGCTCCAACGCTCAGATCTTCCTGAGCGGAACTGTGCAGGGTAGAGGGAAATACAGGACCAGTGGCTTAAGCTATGAGTTTATATCACTCTCTCTCACTGTTTCTCCCTCTCTCTCTCTCCCTCTCTCTCTCTCTGTGTTTCTCTCTCTCTCTTTCTCTTTGTCTCTCTCTCCCTGTGTTTCTCTCCCTCTCTCTCTCTCTTTCTCCCTCTCTCTTTCTCTCTCCCTCTCTCTCTCTATTTTTCTCTCTCCCTCTTACCCTCTCTCTCTATGTTTCTCTGTTTCTCTCTCTCTCTCTCTCTCTCTCTCTCCCTCTCTCTCTCTCTGTTTTTCTCTCTCTCTCTCTTTCTCTCTCCCTCTCTCTCCCTCTCTCTCTCTCTGTTTCTCTCTCTATTTTTCTCTCTCCCTCTTACCCTCTCTCTCTCTCTCTGTGTGTTTCTGTCCCTCTCTCTCTGTCTTTCTCTCTTTCTCTCTCCCTCTCTGTCTGTCTCTCTCTCTCTCTCTGTGTTTCTCTCCCTCACTCTCTCTCTCTCTCTCTCTCTCTCTCTCTCTGTGTATCTCTCTATCTCTCTGTCTCTCCCCCACTCTCACTCACTCTCTCTCTCTCTCTCTCTCTCTCTCTCTCTCTCTCTCTCTCTGGTGTGTGGTCTATGAGTAAAGAGGAGGAGTTCAGGTCCTTGTTCAGTCAGTCATTACTGGGGCAGCATGGAGCTCAGTCTGCTCTCCCTGATGCTCTGTGAGTAAAGATTCTCTTCATAAGATATCTTTGTCTTTTTAAGATGTGTATATAGTGACTCTTCTGCTTTTCAGTTTTTGGAGGATAGTGTATTGTGTGTAATATTTTTATTTGAGTAGCCCAAGGATCTCCATTAGAATTCTTATTCAGGATGAATGCCATGGAGTCCATATGAGTATCTTATCCAGTATACAGGGGTGTCACTGGAGATTTATGGATGGGGGGGCTAAGCCTTTGCTAGTGAGTTTGGGGGCTCCCCCAGGAGGATGTTTCAGTGTGTAGTGTATACACTGCACCTCATGGTACCATGTGAGGCTGATGCTTTGTGTTCTACTGCATGTGAACTCAGTGACCTGTAAATGTCTGTTCATCATGAACTTTCAGAGCAGCAACAGCAGAAAACTGATCAGAAATGGCCATTTGGTTAGGTGGGCATGCACTAACCTTTATCAGACCTGCTTCATCAGATCTTTCAGTGTCCTTCAGCTTCTTTCTCTCCCTCTCCCAGCCTGTGTTTAGTTACATGCTGTTTTTATTAACCTTAAATTTACAAGAACACAAGGATCAATGAGTCTGATTGGTCTTCTATTGAGCTGCTGCCTCTCGACTCCTCAAGACCAGTATTACCTGTTATAGGAAGCACAATACAGAGCTAATAATGGTGTGATATCGAATTGAGGTGGACTAAGAAATCTAAGTAATTAGAAACTGAACTTTTTATCTGTCATTATTGAATATCAACAAAAACTTCAAAGAGAGTAAACAGTCCTTTATCTACATCAGGGGTCTCACAGTAGCAGCTCTTGGGTCTGTCATTAGCCTGATTCATTCATCACACAGTAGCAGATACAGTGCATCAGAATTAAGCAATGAAAAAATTAAACAAATCTAAAATGTTTATCACATGTTATATGTATTTATTATACTACAATAATGTGTTTATTATACTACAATACTACTAGTAATAGTACTACTACTACTACTACTGCTAATAATAATAGTAATTTATTATTATTATTATTATTGTTATTATTAGTATTGCTAGCAGTCATAGCATTAGTGGTTGGCGTAAGTTTATTTCAGACTTTTGTTCTTCATGTTTAAATAAAATCTATCCGTTGGCAGTTGAGAATGTAATTGACCCTTTCTGTGCCGGCTTAACTGGACAGATCAAAAATGTTTTATTTAATAATAAAAATGGATTTATGTTGTTTGGTTTATATCCTATTGATTTTAGGTGGTGATTTTGAATACATTTTTGAGAAGACACAAAAAATAACCTCATCATCAGTTATCACTGAATAATAATTTCATTATCAAATGAAAACAGTAACAACAACATTCCGACCTGATCTGGGAATTTTGTAACCAATGAGCATCAGCAAACAAATAAGACACAGTTAATCCATCATGGAAAGTTCAATTAGATCCTCAACCAGCAGCAAACAGATGTTATTTAAAACGGTCTGTTTTATTCTGTTTAAAGGTTCTGTTAATATTCAGTAATGACAGAAAAAAACATTTCCAGTTACATCAGATGGAGGCTCTGCACTCGGCTGGTCTTAAGAATAGAGTCCACCTTACGCCGAGACAAGAGTTCAAACTTACGGTGTCAAGAGGTTCTAGAACATTGCAGTGTAATTTAACCAGAGTGCCTTGAAACTTATATCATGTTAACCTAAATAATGACCTAGAACGTTGGAGTTCAAATTGGGCATATTTTTCAAGAAGATTCAAATTTCTCAGTTTTAATGTTTGAAATGTGGTCTTGTACTATTTCTGATTAAATACAGGGTTTAAGTGATTTGTACATCATTGCTTTCTGTTGTTATTTACATTTTGCACAATGTCTAAACTTTTTTGGAATCAGGGTTTATTATCGTCCAAACTATGTTCACTGTAGTCATTCATCCAAGAGGTGATGTGCTTCTTTGGGAGCAGGATGATGTTTGTGGCTTTAAAGTAGGCAGGAATGTTGCACTGTACCAGGGAAAAAGGTGTCAGCTGGAATGGAAACATGGAATACTATTTGGGCCTACTGCCTTCCAAGTTGAGACCCTCATCTGTGCTCTCCTCACCTTATCTACAGCTAGTGTGCTGGCTCTGTGGAGTGGGGCAGGGCATGGTGGTTAGCCGAGCCCAAGCAGTGATAGAACAGGAGTAGAAAGTCTTCAGGTCAGCAGGGAGGGAGGTTTCTGTGGTCACTGACTTACTGACTTTGTTCTTAAAGTGATTTCTTGGATTCTGTGCCATAAGTCTTGGGAATCTGAGCTGCCATCAAAGAAGACTACAATTTGTGTGTTGTACTTGTGTTTTGTAGCGCTGACACCAGTCTTTAGGTGGTGTCTGACAGCTTTAAGTTCTTCACTGTTCTTCACTGTCTCTGCAGACTGCAGAGTCTGTATCACTACATAAGAAACTGTGTTATATTTTGCCCAGCGTTAAGTTGAGCATCATTCATGCCCAGTTTAAGGTAAAAAATTAGAATGTGTGTGTGTGTGTGTGTGTGTGTGTCTTTGCATGTGTGTGTGTGTGTGTGTGTGTGTGTGTGTGTGCGTCTGTGTGTCTTTGCGTGCATGTGTGTGTGTGTGTGTCTTTGCGTGCGTGTACATGTGTGTGTCTTTGCGTGTGTGTGTGCGTGTGTGTGTCTTTGCGTGTGTAGGTGTGTGTGTGTGTGTGTGTGTGTGTGTGTGTGTGTGTGTGTGTGTGCGGGCGTGCGTGTGTGTGTGTGTGTGTGTGTGTGTGTAATAGGAGTTTATACTTCACCATAATGCAGCATGTTCACTGTTTCTCTCCTACTTTAGTGCTGGTTGTGCTCATCCACTGTGGACAAACTCAAGGTGAATCATTACATGAAGATCTACTGGATTAGTTCATTAGCTCTCATGTACACCTGCATGCACTTCTTATTCTTCACATTTAATACACAAGTAATATAACAACTAGCTATGAGAACACTGAGGTCTTGATATTGGTACTTTTTTTAGCTTTTTTATTCATGTAGCTTCAGTTATGATGTAGAAGCAGCTCTGTGATGTTTCTACTTTGTGGAAATGCTTCCTAGATTTACTGCACCCACCAGACACTACGGCAGGTTAACATAAGCTATATAAAATCAGCTTAGACTCATTCAAACTAAAACCTGACACATCAAAAGTTACTATGAATGAGTAAAAGCGGTTTATGAAAGACTGAAAGGAAACAAACTAATGAGAAAGGTACATAAAGCAGTAGTGAAGTTGTGAAAACAGCCCTTCTGTTCTGCACATATCTGACAGTGTGGTTTACTCAGTGTGTGAAGTAGATCACATATCTTCAGTATGAACCTCACTAAATCTCAATCCTGGTTAGGGCCCTGTAGACAAACATAGACAAATAGCAAAAGAACGAGTGATAAGAGAAACGTTTACATTCAGAACAAAGGCAATTTCTAATTGAAGCTAATGTTGTCAATGCATAATAGATCAAAGACATAAAAGGATTCAGTCTGACTGAACAGAAACATTCATTCACAGAACATTCATAGAACCTGGAAACATTAAACTCATTAGTCTCAAATCATGTGATTAGGATGATAAACTACTTCTTATATTATAAAGACTAAAGCAGCTCTGCTGACTTCATCATTTCACATCAACAGAAAAGCCCAAACTGAGGGTGGAGCCTCAGAGCCCAGACACAGTTACTCTGAGCTGTGAGCTGCCACAGTCTACTGGATGGACGATTATATGGGAGAAAAACTCTGATGTTTTACAACAGTATCTGACCACGATCACTGAAACACTGCCTAAAGAAGGTGGAGCAGAGTTCAGATGTGCAGCACACAGGGGACACAGTTATACACCATTCAGTGATCTTGTCAAGATTACAGTAGTAGGTATGTCCTGTTTTCTTTTTTCCTTGTAGACAAATGACATGATTTTAAAATGTAGTTAGTATAGCAGAGAATCACAGACGACCCCGTCCCCCACAAACTCTGAGATATACTCTTGTCCAACAGTCTTGTCCCAGTAGGCCATGCCTGGTAAACCCCCACGGGGAGGCATCCAGGCGGCATCCTGATCAGGTGCCTGCACCACCACAACTGACTCCTCTCAGTTTGGAGGAGTAACGGCTCTACTCTAAACTCCTCCCGGATGACTGAGCTTCTGACCCTATCAAGCAGAGTGTAGCCCACCACCCTGCAAAGAAAGCTAATGTCTGCCGTTTGTATTTGTGATCTCATTCTTTCGGTCATTACCCACAGCTCATAGGTGAGGGTTGGGATGTAGGCTGACTGGTAAACAGAGAGCTTTGCATTTTGGCTCACCTCCCTCTTCACCACTGCAGTCCAGTACAGTGACCGCTTTACTGCTGCCACCTGTCCCAGCCTGTGGTTGATCTCAGAATTTCTCTTCCCATCACTGACGTATAAAACCCAGAGATACTTCAACTGCACCATCTGGGGTGCTTAGACCATGGACTTGGATTTGGAGGTGCTGATCCACAGACCAACCTGTTTCCTGAGGTGGTTTGACAGGCAACAGCAAGCTTTTGGTCGCAGCGATGCCTGGCGGCTTCCATGATGATAGATTTGAAGAGGTTCAGTTCAGACTCCCTGTCTCCTACCTCTTCTGGAACACGAGAAAAGCTCTCCCAGATCTTTCCGAATAGGAGCCTCTGCCAGTCATTCACAGCACACCCTCTCTATTTGCTTGGGCCTATGTGGTCTTCCCTGCCATCTGACCTGACTCACCACCAGATGGTAATGGTTGACAGCTCAGCACCTCTCTTCACCTGAGCATCCAGAACATTGGTCCCAAGTCAGATGAAATAACAAAGACAATCACTGACCTTTGAGTCAAGGAGCTCTGGTATAACGTACACTTATGAACATCCTTGAGTTTGAACTTGGTGTTCGTTATAAACAATCCATGCCTAGCATATCCCTAGAATATCCCTAGATCACACAAGCTTCTCTGCCATGGCAAGACCCCTGATCCAGGAAGGGTGGTCCCACCATATTTAATGTTATTTTAAAATAATTTCATGAATCTTCAGAGTATATATGGACCATTCTACCAAAGTAGAAAATATATTTAAACCTTATGTATTTACATTGATTGTTATGATCTATTTAAATTAAATATGTAAAATCTATATTTTTCATTTAAAAGATACTTTGATTTATTTTAAAATGAAATCAAGTTGAAAATGGTTTGCCGTGTTTTCAGGTCACTACAGAAACACAGTTTTAGTCCAGAGGTGCAGATTTAATTTAGGCACACTCTTACGTTTTAGAGCAGGATGTGAGGCTGCATCTCTGTCCCTCATGGCCACATAGAGAGAGCAGAAAATGTGTCCCAATGCCTGAAATCAGTGTGTAACATTAAGAACTGTCATTACTGAAACACACATTTTCTTCAAATGAGTTTTTAATTACCTTTGTGGTTGACTCAGAAGATATGTTTGATAGTCATGTACTGGCTAGCATTTCTGACTGATGCTTAGAATTGGTTAAAATTGTCACTACAGCAAAGATTTGGTACAATTTCAGTAATGATAATAATAATAATCAATTTTATTTGTTACACACTTTACATTTTAAGCAAATCTACAATACTGTCATAAACATTTTGTCACTGATAAAACAGCCTGAAATTCTTTGTTCTGATAAAGAAAATATAATTAAAGTATAATTTCACTTAAAGCAAAAGAATTTTAGTCTAAAGTCCAAATTGGATTTTCAGCACTGAATGAGTTCAGTAGAATGACGCTTAAACATTTGTTGACTTTGAACAGAGAAACCAAAAGCTACAGTGAACGTCCAGCCAGCTGGTCATGTGTTCATCAGAGAGAGAGTCACTCTGACATGTGGAATAGAAAGTGGAGATGACTGGAATTATGAATGGTATAAGAATAATAATCTTCTCAGAGATGCTCAAAGGAAGAAATATGAAATCTCTAATGTTGATCAGACTCATGCAGGTGATTATACCTGTAAGGGAACACAGTCAACAGGCCGAATCTACACACACACCAGTGCAGCTGTTACACTGACTGTATCAGGTGAGTGTGGCGTCTTTCTCACTGTATTTCTATCATTAAGAGTTTAAAGTGTAGACGTGCTTTGCAACTATAAAAACATCATCCTGAACTAAACTTGTCAGCAATTTTCTCTTTATTATATAAAGTTTCTCAGAAGCCTTAATGAGTTCATGTACAGTGCTGAGCCAAAGTCAGAGACCACCCTTCATTATTTAGTCTCCAGTCAAAACCATAAAACAGAAATAAAGCAGTTCTACAAGTTGGTCATTTTTCTGCACTGTAAAAAACAGAAACGTCCACACATTCCTGAGTTTTCTAGCTTTTCACTTGACAGTTACAGATCATTTAGAAAATCATGATAAAAGATCTTCTCATGGTCTGCACTAATTAACCAACTGCAAAAGTCTCATCTCCCTTTGTTATTGTTTCTATGTCCATCAAACTTTCAGCTCAGGCTGCTTTGTAGCAGACTAGAAATTTCAGTAGTTCAGTATTTTTACAGGAGGTCTTTCAGGGGTCTTTAAAGAAGCAGTACAAAGAATGGCCTGTTAGTGTGCTTTAATATTTATCTTTACACACAATATTTTAATGATGAATGTGAGCACTGAACAGTCCTGTTTAATTAATAACTGTCAGCAGCCGAGTTATCACAATCTGTCCAGTTAGTTAACTGACCTTCATATTGCTTTATAACGTCTTTCTCCTCAAACGTCATATTAAAGTGATTTTTAGCAAATACAGTAATCTAGATCAGGTTCAGCATAATTCTGTCTGTTAATGGTTTTAACACTGAGCTGTGAGTGAATCTCCCACAGTGTTTAAGCCAAAACCTTTCCAGCTTCACTGAAATTGAACAAAACTCTTAAACATACCGTATTTTCCAACATACCAGGTTACATTATGTAAGCCTAGCCTTAAAAACTAGGAATATCGGAAATCATACCAGTATCAGCAGGTATTCACTTAAAAAATCCTATATAGGCAATGGAACAGGATTGGACAGATATTTCAAAACAATATTGTTTGTTGTGGTTGGTTAGTGTAGTGGGTAACTCCTCTGCCTTCTACACTGTAGACTGGGGTTCAATCCCCGACCAGGGTAAGCACCCTACACTATACCAATAAGGGTCCTTGGGCAAGACTCCTAACACCACCTTGGCCTACCTGTGTACAATGATCAAATTGTAAGTCGCTCTGGATAAGAGCGTCAGATAAATGTAATGTAATGTAAGCTTCATGAATGATATAAAAACGACACCAACATCCAGATCATTAGGACACGTTTGTCAGGCATCATCTGTTCCTCAGTTACACTTTTCCATAATTTCTTGGCCTAATAACACTTTTCTTTTGATCTTCACACTGTTTCCTCTCTAATGATGACTGAAACAGAGGTGTGAAGGTACCATGTGTGGATGACCTTAATAAATTACATTTTCCAAATTATGATGATAAATTTGTTGCATTAGAAACATTTCAGTCTTGATGGAGATGTTTATTCTCATGTGTCTCATCATGAGTAACTCAACTATCTGTTTTACCTTAAACATTAAACCAACGTGAAAGTTCCATCTCTAAATAACATGAAGCTGAAAGTCTAAATTCTATCAGCTGAACTTTGTTCTTCATCAACAGTAAAAGTCAAACCTACAATCACCTCAAACCCTGAAGGAGCTGCACTGACAGGAAACACAGTGACTCTGTACTGTAAACTCCATCAGTCTGCTGGATGGACGTTTTACTGGTCCAAACACACACAGAGCTCTGAGAAGGAGACCATCACCAACGTCTACACCATCAGCTCAGTTAGTCTCTCTGATGGAGGTCAGTACTGGTGCAGAGCTGGCAGAGGAAACCCAGTCTACTACACACACTACAGTGATGCACTCTGGGTAAACGTTACTGGTGAGTAAGAGATTTTCACTCAGTGATATTTTATAGTGCTGAGGGTTCTTTGCTTCAGATCTGTACAAATGTTTCTAGACATCCTTCCTTAATGTCTGAAAGTGTATAAGAGTCAAAAAGCTGTTACTGAGAAAAGCACATGAACAAAAAAGAAGAAAGTTTGCAGTTTTTGTGGAGGATCAGTGCAGATTTGCATTGGTGGATTAAAGGCTTCATAAAAACAAGAAGTTCAAACAAATTTAATTCATCATGCAACCCCCTCAGCAGGAGCTTCACTAGACGTTTATGAATGGGAAGGGCTAAGCCTGGTGTGGGGAGGCATGGTCCCCCAGGTCATGAAAAATGTCTGTTCATGATGAACTTTAATAGGAGGAACAGCCAGGAACTGTATGATAACTGGTTATTTGGTCAAAGTTTCACACAGTAGATTTGCCTCTTTGTAATTTATATTAAGCACAAAGTTATTATGACTAAAATACTTTAACCACTTAAAACAGATCAAACTTAATAAAGAAGTAAAGCATGATCTCTGATCTTTGCACAGTACTGTCTATTAAATGATGAGCAAAATTCATCTTTTAATCTCAAAACTTCGGCTCTCATTTTAATAACAGTGTTGAACTGTGATTTACTTACAGACAGCACTAAAGCTGTGGTGTCCATAAAGCCTGATAAGCAGGTGTTTAAAGGAGAGACGGTCACTCTGAGATGTGACATACAGGCAGGAGGAGACACTGAGTGGACTTACAGCTGGTATAAAGATGACCATCTGTCCTCAAACAGAAGAACACAGGAGTTCACAGTCAGCTCTGTTACAGAGTCTAACGGTGGTAAATACACCTGCAGAGGACACAGAACACATGACTTTCAGAGCTCAGAGGATCAGTGATGCTGTTACCCTGACTGTGTCTGGTGAGTCTGTGAGTTTGTTTTAATATTCTCATTAATTCTACTGTATGTAATGATCTCATCACTGTGTAGAAACTTGATTTAGTCTATGATATTCTCCATGTTCTCTCTGTCAGATGTAGCTCAGGCAGTATTGAGTGTGTCTGCACAGAGCTGGCTGACTGAAGGAGAGTCAGTGACTCTAAGCTGTGAGGTTACAGGCTCCTCTACAGGCTGGACATTCAGCTGGTACAGAGCTGCTCTCTACAGACAAGGCTTAGAGCAAATAAGAGACGTTCATGACAAAGTTCTGTATCATGTAGAGCTCCTGTCAGACAGCAGAAGAGAAGTGGAGGCTCCTACACTCTCAGTCCTGCTGCTCTAAATCTCACAGGAGTTTATGTGTGTAGAGCAGAGAGAGGAGACCAGCCTATCAGACACAGTACAGCACTGCGCAGACACTGTGGATCACTGGTGAGGAAATATAGAAGTGAATTTTATATATATACTTACACTTAAGAACATATCCAGCATCATGCTCCATGTGTATCTTGTGTGCATGTTCAGGTTCATCTCCTCCAGCCTCTCTGATCATCAGTCCCAGCAGAACTCAACACTTTAGTGCTGGCTCTCTCTCACTGAGCTGTGAGGGACAGAGTGACTCTACTGGATGGAGAGTGAGGCGATACACACACAGTGGGGAGTGTCAGATTGTTCATCAGTTACAGGATCTACATGCAGCATCAGCTCCCTCCACACATCCCTCACTGGAGTTTACTGGTGTCAGTCTGAGTCTGGAGGAGGAAGTGATCCTCTCAACATCACAGTGCACAGTCAGTCTCTGTTACTCTTACCAATAACAGGGGTTCAATAAAGAGGGCTACTGTATTTCTAAAGCTATTTAATGCTGAATTAATTACTTAAATTTAAATACTTTTCTTACTAGAAACTTCAGTGTAGCATTCGTTTTAATGCTTGTCAAATGCCTTTATTATGTCTTAACAAGCCAGTAGCTGGTTGCTGGCTGCTCATTACTAATTTATTGAGCAATAACTAAAATTAATTAGGATTTTAATTTGTGAGTTATACATCATTAAGTATCACTGGTTATCCACTAGCTTAGCTTTAGCTTTCCAGACTGAAAACATCTTTTTACTCAAGAACACAAACTCACAGAGCAAACTAATCAAAGTGTTATTTGACTTGTAACTTTGTTTAAGCAATTTTCAGTCTAAGAAATTCCAAAAATTGTTATGTGCACAATCAATACAGAGTAATGGGTCAATTTGAAATGCACTTATTAATGAACTCCATAATAAAATACCTAATTGGTGATGTTGCATCAGTTTTCACTGCTTCTTTAAAAACTCTTTTAGCCTAAGAAGTTGTTACTTCACTCTGTATCACTTTCTCTCTCCTACAGATGGTGATGTGATCTGGACATTCCTGTCCATCCTGTGTCTGAGGGAGATTCTCTGACTCTCCGCTGTTTATTTCGCTCCACAAAGCCCTCAAACCTCACAGCTGATTTCTATAAAGATGGATCACTGCTCCAGACCCAGACGACAGGAGAGATGATCATCCGTACTGTCTCAAAGTCAGATGAAGGTCTCTACCACTGTAAACACCCAGAGAGAGGAGAGTCACCACAGAGCTGGCTCTCAGTCAGAGGTCTGCTGCTTTAACAGAAAATATCTAATCATTATAATTTAGATTTTAATAAGAATGCCCTCAGCAGCCATTTCTATTCTACATTACAGTGATTATACTGTGTGTGTGTATCATGTTTGTCAGTTCAGGAGCTCCAGTCTCAGCGCTCAGTCTGCTCAGTAGTTTAATGGCAGTGTCTCCATATTTGCTGGTGACCATCGTGCTGGGGGTCAAATGCTACAGAGCTCGAGGTAAAAACTCAGTCTTTTTGTGTTTCTTCAAAGTGTTAGTAGTGTTTGTTTTTTTGCTACTATATAAAATCTGATAAAAGACTAATGTGGATTGTTCATCATTACGTTTTTCACAGCTAAACCTGATGAGCAGAGCAGAACATAAGCAATGATGGAAGCTGAAACATCTTGAGTGCTGAATGCCAGGTTTGTATATTAGAGTTACACTGATTAGAGACTAATAAGAAAAGACTAAGAAGTGCTTTACATAGACATCATTTCCTAAATACTTCAGGGCAACTGAAATGCTAACTTCTGCTCATCCTTCTTAGTTAATGTTCATTACATTCATCAAATAAAATGCTGCCGTGATGGTGCTGAATAATGAGGAGAGTTGAATGTGTGACTGTTTGTGTGGAGGATTAATGTTCTAAAGGCTAAAACTTTAAGAAATGGAAACTGAAACTGCAGAGCTGAGACCTCACAGCAGGGGGCGCTGTCACAGTATTATTCTTTTACAGTTTATCACACTTCAGTTGTTATTAGTTATTTACTGTGTTGTTTACATCGATAGCAGTGTGAAAAAACTTCACTAACAGAGATGAGACTCTCTCATTGTTGATATAATCCATAAATTAAAACAAGATTTGCTTCTACAGGAACTCCTGGTTTGGGTTTTAAGGAGTGAAGACAGAAAAGGACCTGAATACATTTAGACTGTCAGAATTATTTTTAGAAGAAGAAAAAATCTCTCATGCATTAAAATGTAAATCCTCTGTCTCTTTTTATGGTCCTTCATCCCTGCAAAATGTTATGCTTTTACTCTACAATATAAAAGACTTGTCCATTTTCCATTTAAACTAAGTGTTTATATAAATATTAAACATATTTTAAAAGTATCAAAATAAAATAAAGCAGGAAAATATTGTAATTATTTTAATACTGTGTGATGGATTTTAATTATTTTTTATTTTCTTTGGTTTTGTTTTGGTATTATTATATATTTTCCATTGTCATGGGTTTTATGCTGAATGCGTTCTAATCTGCTTTTTCAGTTTTATCTTCTGGTCTTTTATCTTTTCCTCATATTCATGATCTAATGGTGACACAGTGCTATGTGGTCATATGTTTTAATGTTCTCCTTCTTGTGTTGAACCTCATTCATTTATTGTAAACTAACTGTGGTTCTTTTTTAATGCAGTTAAATTACAATTATAATAAAGTGTTCATGAAAGAAAACACTGCTTTGATGTTTTATCTGGCTGAATTGATTCATCAGTGAAACCTTCTAGGCCTTCAGAGGAGTCCTAATGAATTCTGGGAACTGAAAATACTCGTCTGTAATTTTAATGCATTTTTAAAAATTGTTGTATTTAAACTCTGCAATGATAAAACTCTGATTTTAATGTTAAGGTTTGGTCAAAAGATGAAAGTCTTGAAACAGAAAAAGACACTTTGTTCTCCTCTGTGAAAGTTCTGGCTGCACTCCAGCTCACCATCAGCGTTTCACCACTGCTGTGATACAAACCCAATTCCTAAAGAGTTGGGACAGCAAGTAAAATGCAAGTATAAACAAAGCAGTGATTTGTAAACTTCTATAGCATTTCAATGAAATAGCAGAAAGAAGAGATAAAATATTTTCTTAATATAAATACTGCAGTGAATTTTTTGTACAAACCCAATTTTTAAAAAGTTGTGATGCTGTGTAAAATGTAAATAAGTGTAATAGAAACAGTTTGTGATGATTTACAAATCTCATAGACTCGTATTTTACTCACAATAGACCGTAGAGCACATATCAGATGTTGAAGGTGAGACATTTGACAAATTCATGGAAAACAACTCATTTAGAACTTGATGGCAACAAGGCATCTGAAAAAAGTTGATGGTTTGGGGGAGCATTAGTGCACATGGCATGGGTGATGTGCACATCTGTGAAGGCACATTAATGCTGAATGAAATATAGATGTTTTGGCAACATGAGCTTCCATCCAGACAACGTCTCTTTCAGGAAAGGCGTTCTATATTTCAGCAAGACAATGATAAACTACATACTGCATCCATTACTACAGCATGGCTTCACAAAGGAAGAGTCTGGGGCTGAACTGACCTGCCTGCAGTCCAGACTTTTCACCAATAGAAAACATTTGCCAGATCAAGAAAAGAGAAATCTGACAAAGAGGACTGTTGAGCAGCTTCAGTCCCACATCAGACAAGAACAGGACAACATTCCTCTAATAAAACTCCAACAATTGGTGTCCTCACTTCCCATACATTTACAGACTGTTGTCAAAGAAGAGGGGATGCTACACGGTGGTAGACGTGGCCCTGTCCCAACTGTTCTGAGATGCGTTGCAGCCATGAAGTTCTAAATGAGTTAAAGTTTTTCTGAAATGGTAAAATGTCTCACTTTCACCATCTGATATGTGTTCTATGCTCTACTGTGAGTGAAATATGGGTCTATGAGATTTAATCATGCATTCTGTTTTTATTTACACTCATTTACATTTTACACAGCAACTTTTTTGGAAGTGGGGTTGTAAATATATGTTTCCAAATTTGATGCCTGCAGCACATCCCAACGTTGGGCTGCATAATGTAAGACTGGGAAGTTTGTGGAAAGATCAAAATACCTGTTTTGAAATTTTCCACAGCTCAACAGTTAACAGGTGATGCTGTCATGACTGGATATAAAAGGATCTTTATGTAATATATTTATAATATATTATATTAAAAATAATTAAAATAATTTAATTTAAAATTAATTTAAAAATTCTTCCTCCTCCAAGCAATAGTTGAATTCTTCTTCTCCTCATTCACGCAGGGAAGGATATGTAATTATTGATGGACTAAGAGATTTAGTTAGTCTGTAGTTTAACCCTCTCATTCAGGATTCTCTGGAGAAATCTGTGAGGAAAGCTGTGAGCCGGGACACTCGGATTTTACTGTGGATGGAGCCACAGATGGGCTTTAAAACACCGACGTCAGACGCAGATTTTCTGAATGACTTACTAAGACATTCTGTACAGAACTCATGGTTCTAAACAGAGCCATTCCTGCTACTAGAGAACCTTTGAAGAATCTTCTTTTTAAATGTTATCAGAACCAGTTGCCTATTGCGCCCTCATGTGGACAATTTAAACATGATCCTCAGCCTGAATGAAACTGGACATTAAATTACATGAATGTGTTTTTTAAACGGATCAGTCAGTTTTTTATTTGTTAGTTAATCATTTACTGTTAATCTATTAATCTTTCACATCCTTCACTAGTAGAACTGACAGATTTTGGCCTCTTGTAATTGTTCTCTGTCTCCACTTTAACCCCAAATGAAGGAAAACTGCATGTGCAGGGTGTGGAGTTTCATTTCACCTTCGAAATTACTTAAAATACAACAACAACAACAATATTAATAATAATAAAATTACTGTATTATTATTATTATTATTATCATTATTATAAGTGAATAGGCTCCAGCACCCCCCCCTCTGCGACCCTAACGGAGAAGCATCTTAGAAAATGGATGGATGGATGGATGGATGGATGGATGGATGGATGGATGGATGGATGGATGGATATTATAAGTGAATGAACGATAAAGAACTTACAGTTAGTGCTGTTTCTCATTCACTGCTCATATAGCGACGCTCTAACACCTAAATGGCCAATATGGAAGTGAGAGCTGTTTATATGGTACGGTGTGTGACGTCACCGCCGAACCTGACTGAGACATCAGCCAATAAAGCGCAGCCAGTGACTGTTTTCAGTCATTTTAAAGCACTAACTCTCATTTATTAGCTTTAGTTTTTCTGCCATAAACTAAAAACACATAAATGTGAGATTTCAAACAAGAAGTGTGTTTTGTAAAATCTATTCCTCCCACAGAAAAGTAAAGAACGTCAGAGAAAGAAACCTTAAAAAAGTGTTTTAATTCAAACTTCATTCAATATTATGAATGTGTTACTGTAATTAACCTAATTAACAGCCCAGCATAGAAAACAGAAATATTATGCTGTTAATTAATGTTCAATAAAACTGAACAGTGAAAATTCTACACCTGTAGCTCTGCAGAAACCTGGGAATTTGTGTGCAGTGATGAGATTTCTCTTAACATGATTAAACCTTTAGGCTCACACTCTCACTGTAGGTTTCAAACGGTCTTGTTTTTTTTTAGAGAAAAGTGATTTGATATGTTGTACATTAATAATAACGCAGTGTTTTCTCTTATTAAACATGCCATGGTGGTTGTTTTTTTGATGGATGCTGCTGAGCTGATTCATGCGCGTTACAGTAGCACTGCAATTTCAATTATTTTCCACCAGGTTGCACCAAAGCATTATATCAGCAGATAATATATTAGCAAAGATAATCAGCAGATTATCTGTTTGTTTCTATTGGTTGAAACTGAATACAGGCTTCAAAATTCAACATATGGAGCTGATTGCAGTCACAGTCATATAATAAGTGTTATTATAGTGTTACTGTGTTGCATTTCTAAAATATACAGTACCACAAATACTAAAGAGAAAGGTAACGTTACTTTCAATTTTATTCAAACTCCTGACATAACATCCCAGATAGCAGACGGTTCTGGGCCACACTTGGCACTATCACACCACACTTTGGCCAAAAGTACTTTTCGCGTGCAAGTTCATCATTTTGAATGGGAAGCCAGCAACTAGGTTATAACTAGGATAACAACTAGCAACTAGGTTAACTAGAACAGAGCTCATTTACATATTTCAGTTTTAAAGATACTATAAAACGACAGCCTGTTGAATTCTGAGGGTTGAATTCATAAGTGGTCATGTATATAATTATTTTAGACTGTTTTTGATATGTTGGAAGTCATCAGTGGACCTCAAGAAAAAAAATACATGAAAATGGGGACTTTAATACAATTTAGGCAAAATGTTTATTTCAAATGAAACCACCATGTGCTCACCATGAAAACTGGACACAGAAAACTGTGTACCCTGTCTGGGATAGGGTCACCAGGACCTAGCGCTGGAGCCAGGCCTGGGGGTAGTGTTCCCCAGCGATTGCCTGGTGGTCGGGCGGCCCACGTAACCCGGCCAGGCTCAGCCTGAAGAGGCAACATGTGGGGACCATGTGGGCCCATCACCCGCAAGGTCCAGCATGGGGGAGCAGTGCAATACATCACAGGCACGGGAGATTGCAGGGGGGCCCTTGGTGGCCTAGGCCCTTGCAGCAGAAACTGGCTCTGGGCACATGGAATGTAACCTACACTTGGGGGGTAAGGAGCCGGAGCTTGTGCGGGAGGTTGAGAGGCAACCAACTAGATATAGCTGGGCTCACAGTGTCACAGTGTCACCACAGTGTCGGCTCTGGAACCAAACTTCTTGATAGGGGTGGGTCCCTCTCCTACTCATGGGTTGCACAGGGTGAGAGGCGCTGGGCGCGGAGTGGAATACTCACGAGTCCCAGCTAGCGGCCGTGCAGTTGGAGTTTGTCCCGGTGGAAAAGAGGGTTGCCTCAATGCAAATTAAAATCGCAGAGAGGAAAACTCTGACTGTTGTGTGTGCTTAAGCACCAAACAACAGGTCAGAGTATTGGGCCTTCTTGGAGCGAGTGGGCAGGGTTCTCAAAAGGCTCCCACCTACAGACTCCATAGTATTAATGGTGGACTTCAATGCTCATGTTGGCAATGACTGAGAGACCTGGAGAGGCGTGATTGGGATGGCCTGCCCGATCTAAACCCGAATGGTGAATTGTTATTGGACTTCTGTGCCAGTCATGGATTATCCATAATGAACACCAAGTTCAAACGCAAGGATGTTCATTAGTATGCATGGTATCAGAGCTCCTTGGGTCAGAGGTCAATGATCGACTTTGAGGAGCCAGCTGAGGTGGTTCAGGCATCTGATTCGGGTGGCCCCTGGACGCCTCCCGGTGGGGGGTGTACCAGGCACGGCAACCAGGATGAGACCTCGGGGTCGTCCTAGGACCTGCTGGAAGGATTACATCTCCAAGTTGGCCTGGGAGAGGCTTGGGGTCCCTGGGAATGAGCTGGAGGAAGTTGGGGGATGGCAGGACCACCTGGGAATCTTTGCTCTCCCAAGTACTACCGCGACCCTCTCTGGATTAAGCGGTTAACGATGATGATGATTAAACCAAAAGAATTTTCACTGATATATTCCTTTTTTTCCTTTTTCACTTTCATTGTCCTTTATCCACTGTTGTGGTCGTTTTTCTGTTGTAATTATCTTTTATCTCCTGCCATTGTCTTTTTTTAACACATTGTTGTTCAGCTGCTGTTGTTGTCATTTTTAGAGTCATTGTCCTTTTTTCGCCGTGGCTGATCTATTTGCATCTTCATTGTCCCTTTTCTATTGCTCTTGTCCTTCTTCTATAGCTATTGTCCATCTTCCACTGCCCTTATTCATTTTATATTGTTGTTGTCCTTCGTCAGTTGTCACTGTTCTACTTCCAGTAGTCTGTGGTCACATGGAAAGGTTTTTTTGTTGCTGTTGTTTTGTTGGTGTTTTATGCATTCTCCTCAACAGCCCTTCATAATCTGAAACATAAACCAAAAGACCATGCATTAGACTCTCAAGCTTAAAAATCTGGCAATTTTTATCTTAATCATTATTTCCAGTTTACTTACAGCATGTATGCTTCCTCAATTGTAACCAGATATTTTAGGTTTACGGCTTCTTCTTCTAGCCTCCCTGGATAACCTATTCCTAGTTCTGGCTAGTGAGCTGAAACCACTTATGCCGCATGAACTGCTGCAAACTAGGCCTTGAGGAAGGGATCTGCTCCAAGCTCCAGCCAATCAGATTACAGCATTCTGTGCAGATTGACGGAATTGGATGGCAGAGAGATGCTTAACCACGAAATTTCAGATTGTAAAGGTATACATTTAGGGTTGTCTGGCCTCAAGTGTAAATTCTTCTAACTATCAATTATGTGATCAATTTTCCTTTCTCTGTACTTATTTACCAAGTCAAAAGGATGCCTTGTTTACCCAGACAGTTCCCATTTGTCTTACCCTTAGACAGGCCATCCTTGAAGTTCCAAATCCTTTGTCAGCGGAGGGAAGAAATCCACAAACCATCCTGAACGATAGGACACCAAGGGACCACACTGTTGCAGGATCAGCGTGATGCTTCCCTTTTGCAGAGAACTCAAGAGGATAGTAAGGAACCGTGCCTGAGAACATTAACAGAGAAAGAGCACAGCTGAGCACAATAATTCATTTAATAGCTAAGTGGCTATAGGACATGGTTCACCTTCACATCCTTCTTAGATGTGAAGCTCAACTCCTTCACCTTTAACTAAAGATTTTCCACAAAGGGAAAGTGTTGAATTTTTACCTGTGTATCTGTGATACTACATTGTCTTGATCAGGTCTCCACAGCCAAAGTCAATAAGCTTGACCTCTAAGGTGTCCATCTTGATTAGCAAGTTTTCCCCTTTGATGTCCTGATGCAGGACACCTCACATGCTGCACTGGCTCACTGCTTCCACAGCTTGGACCATTATGGCTCGGGCCGTCTCTTCATCCATGCAATTTCCATGGCTTTTCAGGAATCCTTTTAAGTCGACGCAAGGGTCAGGGTGATCCATAATGAGGATGTATCTCTCAGGCTCATCAAACCACTCGATTAGCTGTATTATGTTCTTGCAGACAGGTGGCTGGCTCGTTATCTGCATCAGAGCCACTTCCACAGGCACAGCCTTGGACTCTACAGGCTGCAGGACAGTAGATAGTAAGATGGTGAGGAGTGAAGAACATGGCGAGAAACTCATTGGCTTGGTTTGATACCATTACGTGTCAACGTATTAAGTAGGTGCACTTACGCGTTGGAGATTTCGGTCTGTTTTCCTCTTGGAGACAAATTTAACGGCCACCTGCACACAAAGATAAAAGATATTAAGATTATTAGCGGTGAAAGTAGAGAAAGGGAAATAATGACCATTAAGGTGTCTATGAAAAACAAAATTACAAATGTGCGTCAGCCCTCTTTAGATCACTGTTCAGGGGTTTACCAATCAAACTTACTGATTATGAAGGATGCAGAGTGAACTTCATTTAGAGAATTACAGCTCTCTTAGAATGAAGTGAAATTAGTTGGTCATAGTACACAGTTGTCTGGAATTTGGACTGACCTGGCTCGGTGGCTTTGTTCTGTGTCTTTGTCGATGTCTCAGGTTGGTCCTCGGGCCCCTTCCTCTTCTTCCCTGCCGGAGCTACAGTGTCGGGAATCTTGCTTGTTCCCTCTTCAGCACTCTGGTTGTATCCCTCATCACCTCTCTTCCTCTTTCCTTGTGCAGCTTCTAAGTACAGGATGATTTTTTGAATATTGAATATTTAATGTTCTGGACCTGTTACTTTACCCACAACTTGATCCACAGCTGGACCCACCACTAGAGTGACCAGATCAGAATTATTCAGTTGTAGGACAACAAAGCATCTACGATAATACTTATTGTAGAATACTTTGTTACATTCTAATTGTAGATTATCTTTAATAAAGTCGATCCTCTGAGTTTCCTCCATTTCTTCCATGTCCATCACTTTCCTCTTCTTCTCCACCACAAATGCTTTTCGCTGCACATTTGCTCTTTTTGACCAATCATGTTTCCTCAGTGACAGTTTGGGGTGAGCGGACTTACCTGACTTGGTGACGTTCTTCTGTCCCTGACACCTTCTCTTGGGCTGATTCTCTGCCCTCTTGCTCTTCTTCCCTGTCAGACCTTCAGTGTGGGGAATCTTACTTGTTCCCTCTTTGGCACTCTGGCTGCATCCCTCCTCATCTCTCTTCCTCTTTCCTCAAGAAGTTTCTAAGTACAAGATGATTGTTTAATGTTCTGGACCTGTCACTTTACCCACAACTTGACCCATGATTGAACCTGCCAACGGACCCACCAATAGAGTGACCAGATCAGAATTGTTCAGTTGTAGGACAACAAAACATCTATGATAATATTTACTGTAGAATACAGTTACATCCTGAATGTATATATTTCTCCAAAGTTTCCTCCATTTTTTCTCTTTAGCAGTTTTCTGTTATTTTTTCTTTTTACAGTCTGTGTCCTTCACTTTGCATTTGCATTTCTCTACCACCAATATTATTTGCTACACAATAGCTCTTTTTAACTAATCATGTCTCCTCATTGATAGCAACTAATTTTACAGTTTGCAGGTGAGTGGACTCACCTGGCTCGGCGGCTTTCTTCTGTCCTCGAGTTGTTCTCTTGGGCCGGTTCACTGTCCCCTTCCTCTTCTTCTTTGCCAAAGCTTCAGTGTTGGGAACCTTGCTTGTTCCCTCTTCAGCAATCTGGCCGTATCCCTCCTCTGCTCTCTTCCTCTTTTCTCGTGGAGCGTCTGAGTACAGGACGACCATTTGACTATTTAATGTTATTTCATAGAAAATGAGCTGAACATATTTATAGTAATGATAGTTCTGTGCTGCTAGATTGCATTATATTTAATATTCTTATTAAGGAATTTAATTATATCTAAACATTCTCCATCATCTTCTGCTTCCACTAAACAAGATTATAATTCAGACAAATTAGTCTTGAGCTGCTTTGCTGTTTGTTTCTTATCGAACTGATTCTCACCTAAACGACAAAGTTTTAAGTATGGAATGTTGTGACATCACTCGTCTATTATGACATCATAATTCGTGCTCCATTTGAATGCATGTTGCCATGGTGCTAAACAACAGACAGAGTGTGTGTGTGTGTTCCCCTGTAGTTGGAACACACCCTCTGGTCCCCTTTTTTAAAAAGAGGCACCACCACCCCAGTCTGCCAATCCAGTGGTACTGCCCCCGATGTCCACGCAATGTTGAAAAGGCATGTCAGCCAAGACAGCCCCACAACATCCAGAGCCTTGAGGAACTCAGGGCGGATCTCATCCACCCCTGGAGCCTTGCCACCAAGGAGCTTCTTAACTACCTTAGCGACTTCAGCCTCAGTAATGGACAAGCCTATTCCCATGGCCCCAGACCCAGCCTCCTCACTGGAGAACGTGTCGGTGGGATTGAGAAGGTCCTCAAAGTATTCCTTCCACTGCCCAATGACATCTTCAGTCGAAGTCAGCAGCACTCCATCTCCACTATATACAGTGCTAGTGGCACACTGCTTTCCCTTCTGAGTCGCCTGACGGTTTGCCAGAATCTTTTGGAGCCGACTTAAAGTTACTTTCCAAGGCCTCACCAAACTCCTCCCATACACGTGTTTTTGCCTTGGCGACGACGACTGAAGCCGCAGATCGCTTGGCCTATCGATACCTGCCAGCTGCCTCTGGTGTCCCACAGGCCAACCATGCCCTTCAGGACTCCTTCAGCTTGACGGCATCTCTCACCGGGGTGTCCACCACCGGGTTCGAGGATTACCCGCCCCGACAGGCACTAACTACCTTACGGCCACAGCTACAGTCAGCCGCTTCAACAATGGAGAAGCGGAACATGGCCCATTCTGAGTCAATGTCCCCCACCTCCCCCCGATATCTGGTCAAAGTTCTAACGGAGGTGTGAGTTGAAGATCAATCTGACAGGTTCTTCTGCCAGACGTTCCCAGCAAACCCTCACTATACGTTTGGGCTTGCCTGGTCTGACCGGCATCTTCCCCCAACACCCGATCCAACTCACCACCAGGTGGTGATCAGTTGACAGCTCAGCTCCTCTCTTTACCCGAGTGTCCAAAACACATGGCCGCAAGTCCGATGACACGACTACAAAGTCAATCATTGAACTGTGGCCTAGGGTGTCCTGGTGCCATGTGCACTTATGGACATCCTTGTGTTCAAACATGGTGTTTGTGATGGACAAACTGTGGTTTGCACAGAAGTCCAAAAACTGAACATCACTCGGGTTCAGATCAGAGAGGCCATTCCTCCCAATCACACCCCTCCAGGTCTCACTGTCATTGCCCACGTGAGCGTTGAAGTCCCCCAGTAGGACAATAGAGTCTCCAGGAGGAGCACTTTCAAGCACCTTTCCCAAGGACTCTAAGAAGGCTGGGTACTCTGAACTGCTGTTCGGTGCATAAGCACAGACCCGTTCCCCAAGGCGTAGGGAAGCTACCCTCTCGTCCACCGGAGAAAACCCCAACATACAGGCACCGAGTCGAGGGGCTATGAGAAAGCCCACACCTGCCCGCCACCTCTCACCATGGGCAACTCCAGAAAAGAATAAAGTCCAGCCGCTCTCAAGGAAATTGGACCCAGAGCCCAAGCTGTGTGTTGAGGTGAGCCCAACTATATCTAGCCGGTATCTCTCAACCTCGCGCACCAACTCAGGCTCCTTCCCTGCCAGTGAGGTAACGTTCCAAGTTCCACAAACTAGTTTCAGCAATCGCGGATCAGAACGCCAAGGCCCACCCCTTCGGACACTGCCCGATCCACAACGCACCGAACCCCTACTACTGCCCCTCCCATTGGTGGTGGGTCGATGGGAGGGGGTCTCATGTAACTCCTTCGGGCACCATGAGTAAATGCCGGGCCACCAGACGCTCGCAGGTGAGCCCCTCCCCCAGGCCTGGCTCCAGGGTGGGGCCCCGGTAACCCTGTTCCGGGCAGGGTACACAAGTCCTGTTTTTGTGTTTTCATAGGGGTTATTATGGATCACACTTTGTCTGACCTGTCACCTAGGACCAGTTTGCCATGGGAGACCCTACCAGGAGCTTTTGCTCCAGACAACATAGCTCCTAGGATCATTCAAGCACGCAAACCACTCCACCACAATAAGGTGGTGATCCATGGAGAGGTAATTTGTATTAAGTAAAATAAAATAAAGGTTGCTGTTATAAACTGAATGTAAATCCTGTGAATAGATATTAATCAAATGAGAAAACAAATTACACCATGAAAGAATGTGTTGTGTGTGTGAAATCATCTCATCTAAATGCTGTTTTATGCTACATTAGTAGGGTCATTTGAAGTGACCTGTAAAACAGATAAATAAAGAGCTCAAAGTCCCGAGTTCAGCACTCCACTTTATAATATATGTGACCTAATTATTTAGCAGAGGACGGAAAACCTCAAACACAAAGATATAAGACTGTGGGAACATCTCACTGATCCTCTTTCTGTAGTCTGTGAGTAAAATGTCTCAGAGGCCTGAGAACAGAGAGCAGTTAGAGACGTGTTTGTGGTCTGACTTTTATTCTAGTAAAACTGCAGTTGTGACATCAACCAAATGAGGAGCTGAAACCCAATAATATTCTTTTTAAAGTCATAATTACTGCATATTTTCTGTAAAGAAATAAAGTCATATTTATTACAAGACAGTCTTTCATTCACTACTTTTATATCCATACTGATCTTCATCTTCCAGGGTCTCCTCATGTCTTTCCTTACAATCTAAGCACAGCCATGATGCTGGGTCTCACCACTTTGGTGTCTTTGCCCCAGAGAGGTGGACTGAACTTTCCCCTGGACTCTGCACTGCAGTCAGTTCTCACGCTCAGTTCTTTCCCCTGTGGTCTAAAGACTCGTATCTTCAGGTGTTACTTATTTTTACACTCATTCACACCAAAGATGTGCAAGACACCCACTTATACCCCCCGCCCATGACAGACCCTGGTGTGTGAACTTTATTCTAGTAACAGCAGACTTTGACCCAGAGAACACAACGTTCATTATTTTCATAAACTGAAAAGCCTGAAAGTTTAACTTGTTAACTTACAATTTTGTGCATCAGTCCATGTTCCTAGTCCCCCAACTTGATACACTTTGGTCAGGTGTTCTTCTTTTTAGCCTTAGCCAGAGGTTCTCCTCCCTGGTCCTAGATTCACTCTGTCCCGCATTTTTAGTGTTTTATATTCTCCAACACACCTGATCCAACTAATCAGCTCCAACGCTCAGATCTTCCTGAGCGGAACTGTGCAGGGTAGAGGGAAATACAGGACCAGTGGCTTAAGCTATGAGTTTATATCACTCTCTCTCACTGTTTCTCCCTCTCTCTCTCTCCCTCTCTCTCTCTCTGTGTTTCTCTCTCTCTCTTTCTCTTTGTCTCTCTCTCCCTGTGTTTCTCTCCCTCTCTCTCTCTCTTTCTCCCTCTCTCTTTCTCTCTCCCTCTCTCTCTCTATTTTTCTCTCTCCCTCTTACCCTCTCTCTCTATGTTTCTCTGTTTCTCTCTCTCTCTCTCTCTCTCTTTCTCTTTGTCTCTCTCTCTCTGTTTTTCTCTCTCTCTCTCTTTCTCTCTCCCTCTCTCTCCCTCTCTCTCTCTCTGTTTCTCTCTCTATTTTTCTCTCTCCCTCTTACCCTCTCTCTCTCTCTCTGTGTGTTTCTGTCCCTCTCTCTCTGTCTTTCTCTCTTTCTCTCTCCCTCTCTGTCTGTCTCTCTCTCTCTCTCTGTGTTTCTCTCCCTCACTCTCTCTCTCTCTCTCTCTCTCTCTCTCTCTGTGTTTCTCTCTTTCTCTCTTTCTCTCCCCCTCTCTCCCTCTCTCTCTCTCTCTCTCTCTCTCTCTCTCTCTCTCTCTCTCTCGTGTGTGGTCTATGAGTAAAGAGGAGGAGTTCAGGTCCTTGTTCAGTCAGTCATTACTGGGGCAGCATGGAGCTCAGTCTGCTCTCCCTGATGCTCTGTGAGTAAAGATTCTCTTCATAAGATATCTTTGTCTTTTTAAGATGTGTATATAGTGACTCTTCTGCTTTTCAGTTTTTGGAGGATAGTGTATTGTGTGTAATATTTTTATTTGAGTAGCCCAAGGATCTCCATTAGAATTCTTATTCAGGATGAATGCCATGGAGTCCATATGAGTATCTTATCCAGTATACAGGGGTGTCACTGGAGATTTATGGATGGGGGGGCTAAGCCTTTGCTAGTGAGTTTGGGGGGCTCCCCCAGGAGGATGTTTCAGTGTGTAGTGTATACACTGCACCTCATGGTACCATGTGAGGCTGATGCTTTGTGTTCTACTGCATGTGAACTCAGTGACCTGTAAATGTCTGTTCATCATGAACTTTCAGAGCAGCAACAGCAGAAAACTGATCAGAAATGGCCATTTGGTTAGGTGGGCATGCACTAACCTTTATCAGACCTGCTTCATCAGATCTTTCAGTGTCCTTCAGCTTCTTTCTCTCCCTCTCCCAGCCTGTGTTTAGTTACATGCTGTTTTTATTAACCTTAAATTTACAAGAACACAAGGATCAATGAGTCTGATTGGTCTTCTATTGAGCTGCTGCCTCTCGACTCCTCAAGACCAGTATTACCTGTTATAGGAAGCACAATACAGAGCTAATAATGGTGTGATATCGAATTGAGGTGGACTAAGAAATCTAAGTAATTAGAAACTGAACTTTTTATCTGTCATTATTGAATATCAACAAAAACTTCAAAGAGAGTAAACAGTCCTTTATCTACATCAGGGGTCTCACAGTAGCAGCTCTTGGGTCTGTCATTAGCCTGATTCATTCATCACACAGTAGCAGATACAGTGCATCAGAATTAAGCAATGAAAAAATTAAACAAATCTAAAATGTTTATCACATGTTATATGTATTTATTATACTACAATAATGTGTTTATTATACTACAATACTACTAGTAATAGTACTACTACTACTACTACTGCTAATAATAATAGTAATTTATTATTATTATTATTATTGTTATTATTAGTATTGCTAGCAGTCATAGCATTAGTGGTTGGCGTAAGTTTATTTCAGACTTTTGTTCTTCATGTTTAAATAAAATCTATCCGTTGGCAGTTGAGAATGTAATTGACCCTTTCTGTGCCGGCTTAACTGGACAGATCAAAAATGTTTTATTTAATAATAAAAATGGATTTATGTTGTTTGGTTTATATCCTATTGATTTTAGGTGGTGATTTTGAATACATTTTTGAGAAGACACAAAAAATAACCTCATCATCAGTTATCACTGAATAATAATTTCATTATCAAATGAAAACAGTAACAACAACATTCCGACCTGATCTGGGAATTTTGTAACCAATGAGCATCAGCAAACAAATAAGACACAGTTAATCCATCATGGAAAGTTCAATTAGATCCTCAACCAGCAGCAAACAGATGTTATTTAAAACGGTCTGTTTTATTCTGTTTAAAGGTTCTGTTAATATTCAGTAATGACAGAAAAAAACATTTCCAGTTACATCAGATGGAGGCTCTGCACTCGGCTGGTCTTAAGAATAGAGTCCACCTTACGCCGAGACAAGAGTTCAAACTTACGGTGTCAAGAGGTTCTAGAACATTGCAGTGTAATTTAACCAGAGTGCCTTGAAACTTATATCATGTTAACCTAAATAATGACCTAGAACGTTGGAGTTCAAATTGGGCATATTTTTCAAGAAGATTCAAATTTCTCAGTTTTAATGTTTGAAATGTGGTCTTGTACTATTTCTGATTAAATACAGGGTTTAAGTGATTTGTACATCATTGCTTTCTGTTGTTATTTACATTTTGCACAATGTCTAAACTTTTTTGGAATCAGGGTTTATTATCGTCCAAACTATGTTCACTGTAGTCATTCATCCAAGAGGTGATGTGCTTCTTTGGGAGCAGGATGATGTTTGTGGCTTTAAAGTAGGCAGGAATGTTGCACTGTACCAGGGAAAAAGGTGTCAGCTGGAATGGAAACATGGAATACTATTTGGGCCTACTGCCTTCCAAGTTGAGACCCTCATCTGTGCTCTCCTCACCTTATCTACAGCTAGTGTGCTGGCTCTGTGGAGTGGGGCAGGGCATGGTGGTTAGCCGAGCCCAAGCAGTGATAGAACAGGAGTAGAAAGTCTTCAGGTCAGCAGGGAGGGAGGTTTCTGTGGTCACTGACTTACTGACTTTGTTCTTAAAGTGATTTCTTGGATTCTGTGCCATAAGTCTTGGGAATCTGAGCTGCCATCAAAGAAGACTACAATTTGTGTGTTGTACTTGTGTTTTGTAGCGCTGACACCAGTCTTTAGGTGGTGTCTGACAGCTTTAAGTTCTTCACTGTTCTTCACTGTCTCTGCAGACTGCAGAGTCTGTATCACTACATAAGAAACTGTGTTATATTTTGCCCAGCGTTAAGTTGAGCATCATTCATGCCCAGTTTAAGGTAAAAAATTAGAATGTGTGTGTGTGTGTGTGTGTGTGTGTCTTTGCATGTGTGTGTGTGTGTGTGTGTGTGTGTGTGTGTGCGTCTGTGTGTCTTTGCGTGCATGTGTGTGTGTGTGTGTCTTTGCGTGCGTGTACATGTGTGTGTCTTTGCGTGTGTGTGTGCGTGTGTGTGTCTTTGCGTGTGTAGGTGTGTGTGTGTGTGTGTGTGTGTGTGTGTGTGTGTGTGTGTGTGTGCGGGCGTGCGTGTGTGTGTGTGTGTGTGTGTGTGTGTAATAGGAGTTTATACTTCACCATAATGCAGCATGTTCACTGTTTCTCTCCTACTTTAGTGCTGGTTGTGCTCATCCACTGTGGACAAACTCAAGGTGAATCATTACATGAAGATCTACTGGATTAGTTCATTAGCTCTCATGTACACCTGCATGCACTTCTTATTCTTCACATTTAATACACAAGTAATATAACAACTAGCTATGAGAACACTGAGGTCTTGATATTGGTACTTTTTTTAGCTTTTTTATTCATGTAGCTTCAGTTATGATGTAGAAGCAGCTCTGTGATGTTTCTACTTTGTGGAAATGCTTCCTAGATTTACTGCACCCACCAGACACTACGGCAGGTTAACATAAGCTATATAAAATCAGCTTAGACTCATTCAAACTAAAACCTGACACATCAAAAGTTACTATGAATGAGTAAAAGCGGTTTATGAAAGACTGAAAGGAAACAAACTAATGAGAAAGGTACATAAAGCAGTAGTGAAGTTGTGAAAACAGCCCTTCTGTTCTGCACATATCTGACAGTGTGGTTTACTCAGTGTGTGAAGTAGATCACATATCTTCAGTATGAACCTCACTAAATCTCAATCCTGGTTAGGGCCCTGTAGACAAACATAGACAAATAGCAAAAGAACGAGTGATAAGAGAAACGTTTACATTCAGAACAAAGGCAATTTCTAATTGAAGCTAATGTTGTCAATGCATAATAGATCAAAGACATAAAAGGATTCAGTCTGACTGAACAGAAACATTCATTCACAGAACATTCATAGAACCTGGAAACATTAAACTCATTAGTCTCAAATCATGTGATTAGGATGATAAACTACTTCTTATATTATAAAGACTAAAGCAGCTCTGCTGACTTCATCATTTCACATCAACAGAAAAGCCCAAACTGAGGGTGGAGCCTCAGAGCCCAGACACAGTTACTCTGAGCTGTGAGCTGCCACAGTCTACTGGATGGACGATTATATGGGAGAAAAACTCTGATGTTTTACAACAGTATCTGACCACGATCACTGAAACACTGCCTAAAGAAGGTGGAGCAGAGTTCAGATGTGCAGCACACAGGGGACACAGTTATACACCATTCAGTGATCTTGTCAAGATTACAGTAGTAGGTATGTCCTGTTTTCTTTTTTCCTTGTAGACAAATGACATGATTTTAAAATGTAGTTAGTATAGCAGAGAATCACAGACGACCCCGTCCCCCACAAACTCTGAGATATACTCTTGTCCAACAGTCTTGTCCCAGTAGGCCATGCCTGGTAAACCCCCACGGGGAGGCATCCAGGCGGCATCCTGATCAGGTGCCTGCACCACCACAACTGACTCCTCTCAGTTTGGAGGAGTAACGGCTCTACTCTAAACTCCTCCCGGATGACTGAGCTTCTGACCCTATCAAGCAGAGTGTAGCCCACCACCCTGCAAAGAAAGCTAATGTCTGCCGTTTGTATTTGTGATCTCATTCTTTCGGTCATTACCCACAGCTCATAGGTGAGGGTTGGGATGTAGGCTGACTGGTAAACAGAGAGCTTTGCATTTTGGCTCACCTCCCTCTTCACCACTGCAGTCCAGTACAGTGACCGCTTTACTGCTGCCACCTGTCCCAGCCTGTGGTTGATCTCAGAATTTCTCTTCCCATCACTGACGTATAAAACCCAGAGATACTTCAACTGCACCATCTGGGGTGCTTAGACCATGGACTTGGATTTGGAGGTGCTGATCCACAGACCAACCTGTTTCCTGAGGTGGTTTGACAGGCAACAGCAAGCTTTTGGTCGCAGCGATGCCTGGCGGCTTCCATGATGATAGATTTGAAGAGGTTCAGTTCAGACTCCCTGTCTCCTACCTCTTCTGGAACACGAGAAAAGCTCTCCCAGATCTTTCCGAATAGGAGCCTCTGCCAGTCATTCACAGCACACCCTCTCTATTTGCTTGGGCCTATGTGGTCTTCCCTGCCATCTGACCTGACTCACCACCAGATGGTAATGGTTGACAGCTCAGCACCTCTCTTCACCTGAGCATCCAGAACATTGGTCCCAAGTCAGATGAAATAACAAAGACAATCACTGACCTTTGAGTCAAGGAGCTCTGGTATAACGTACACTTATGAACATCCTTGAGTTTGAACTTGGTGTTCGTTATAAACAATCCATGCCTAGCATATCCCTAGAATATCCCTAGATCACACAAGCTTCTCTGCCATGGCAAGACCCCTGATCCAGGAAGGGTGGTCCCACCATATTTAATGTTATTTTAAAATAATTTCATGAATCTTCAGAGTATATATGGACCATTCTACCAAAGTAGAAAATATATTTAAACCTTATGTATTTACATTGATTGTTATGATCTATTTAAATTAAATATGTAAAATCTATATTTTTCATTTAAAAGATACTTTGATTTATTTTAAAATGAAATCAAGTTGAAAATGGTTTGCCGTGTTTTCAGGTCACTACAGAAACACAGTTTTAGTCCAGAGGTGCAGATTTAATTTAGGCACACTCTTACGTTTTAGAGCAGGATGTGAGGCTGCATCTCTGTCCCTCATGGCCACATAGAGAGAGCAGAAAATGTGTCCCAATGCCTGAAATCAGTGTGTAACATTAAGAACTGTCATTACTGAAACACACATTTTCTTCAAATGAGTTTTTAATTACCTTTGTGGTTGACTCAGAAGATATGTTTGATAGTCATGTACTGGCTAGCATTTCTGACTGATGCTTAGAATTGGTTAAAATTGTCACTACAGCAAAGATTTGGTACAATTTCAGTAATGATAATAATAATAATCAATTTTATTTGTTACACACTTTACATTTTAAGCAAATCTACAATACTGTCATAAACATTTTGTCACTGATAAAACAGCCTGAAATTCTTTGTTCTGATAAAGAAAATATAATTAAAGTATAATTTCACTTAAAGCAAAAGAATTTTAGTCTAAAGTCCAAATTGGATTTTCAGCACTGAATGAGTTCAGTAGAATGACGCTTAAACATTTGTTGACTTTGAACAGAGAAACCAAAAGCTACAGTGAACGTCCAGCCAGCTGGTCATGTGTTCATCAGAGAGAGAGTCACTCTGACATGTGGAATAGAAAGTGGAGATGACTGGAATTATGAATGGTATAAGAATAATAATCTTCTCAGAGATGCTCAAAGGAAGAAATATGAAATCTCTAATGTTGATCAGACTCATGCAGGTGATTATACCTGTAAGGGAACACAGTCAACAGGCCGAATCTACACACACACCAGTGCAGCTGTTACACTGACTGTATCAGGTGAGTGTGGCGTCTTTCTCACTGTATTTCTATCATTAAGAGTTTAAAGTGTAGACGTGCTTTGCAACTATAAAAACATCATCCTGAACTAAACTTGTCAGCAATTTTCTCTTTATTATATAAAGTTTCTCAGAAGCCTTAATGAGTTCATGTACAGTGCTGAGCCAAAGTCAGAGACCACCCTTCATTATTTAGTCTCCAGTCAAAACCATAAAACAGAAATAAAGCAGTTCTACAAGTTGGTCATTTTTCTGCACTGTAAAAAACAGAAACGTCCACACATTCCTGAGTTTTCTAGCTTTTCACTTGACAGTTACAGATCATTTAGAAAATCATGATAAAAGATCTTCTCATGGTCTGCACTAATTAACCAACTGCAAAAGTCTCATCTCCCTTTGTTATTGTTTCTATGTCCATCAAACTTTCAGCTCAGGCTGCTTTGTAGCAGACTAGAAATTTCAGTAGTTCAGTATTTTTACAGGAGGTCTTTCAGGGGTCTTTAAAGAAGCAGTACAAAGAATGGCCTGTTAGTGTGCTTTAATATTTATCTTTACACACAATATTTTAATGATGAATGTGAGCACTGAACAGTCCTGTTTAATTAATAACTGTCAGCAGCCGAGTTATCACAATCTGTCCAGTTAGTTAACTGACCTTCATATTGCTTTATAACGTCTTTCTCCTCAAACGTCATATTAAAGTGATTTTTAGCAAATACAGTAATCTAGATCAGGTTCAGCATAATTCTGTCTGTTAATGGTTTTAACACTGAGCTGTGAGTGAATCTCCCACAGTGTTTAAGCCAAAACCTTTCCAGCTTCACTGAAATTGAACAAAACTCTTAAACATACCGTATTTTCCAACATACCAGGTTACATTATGTAAGCCTAGCCTTAAAAACTAGGAATATCGGAAATCATACCAGTATCAGCAGGTATTCACTTAAAAAATCCTATATAGGCAATGGAACAGGATTGGACAGATATTTCAAAACAATATTGTTTGTTGTGGTTGGTTAGTGTAGTGGGTAACTCCTCTGCCTTCTACACTGTAGACTGGGGTTCAATCCCCGACCAGGGTAAGCACCCTACACTATACCAATAAGGGTCCTTGGGCAAGACTCCTAACACCACCTTGGCCTACCTGTGTACAATGATCAAATTGTAAGTCGCTCTGGATAAGAGCGTCAGATAAATGTAATGTAATGTAAGCTTCATGAATGATATAAAAACGACACCAACATCCAGATCATTAGGACACGTTTGTCAGGCATCATCTGTTCCTCAGTTACACTTTTCCATAATTTCTTGGCCTAATAACACTTTTCTTTTGATCTTCACACTGTTTCCTCTCTAATGATGACTGAAACAGAGGTGTGAAGGTACCATGTGTGGATGACCTTAATAAATTACATTTTCCAAATTATGATGATAAATTTGTTGCATTAGAAACATTTCAGTCTTGATGGAGATGTTTATTCTCATGTGTCTCATCATGAGTAACTCAACTATCTGTTTTACCTTAAACATTAAACCAACGTGAAAGTTCCATCTCTAAATAACATGAAGCTGAAAGTCTAAATTCTATCAGCTGAACTTTGTTCTTCATCAACAGTAAAAGTCAAACCTACAATCACCTCAAACCCTGAAGGAGCTGCACTGACAGGAAACACAGTGACTCTGTACTGTAAACTCCATCAGTCTGCTGGATGGACGTTTTACTGGTCCAAACACACACAGAGCTCTGAGAAGGAGACCATCACCAACGTCTACACCATCAGCTCAGTTAGTCTCTCTGATGGAGGTCAGTACTGGTGCAGAGCTGGCAGAGGAAACCCAGTCTACTACACACACTACAGTGATGCACTCTGGGTAAACGTTACTGGTGAGTAAGAGATTTTCACTCAGTGATATTTTATAGTGCTGAGGGTTCTTTGCTTCAGATCTGTACAAATGTTTCTAGACATCCTTCCTTAATGTCTGAAAGTGTATAAGAGTCAAAAAGCTGTTACTGAGAAAAGCACATGAACAAAAAAGAAGAAAGTTTGCAGTTTTTGTGGAGGATCAGTGCAGATTTGCATTGGTGGATTAAAGGCTTCATAAAAACAAGAAGTTCAAACAAATTTAATTCATCATGCAACCCCCTCAGCAGGAGCTTCACTAGACGTTTATGAATGGGAAGGGCTAAGCCTGGTGTGGGGAGGCATGGTCCCCCAGGTCATGAAAATGTCTGTTCATGATGAACTTTAATAGGAGGAACAGCCAGGAACTGTATGATAACTGGTTATTTGGTCAAAGTTTCACACAGTAGATTTGCCTCTTTGTAATTTATATTAAGCACAAAGTTATTATGACTAAAATACTTTAACCACTTAAAACAGATCAAACTTAATAAAGAAGTAAAGCATGATCTCTGATCTTTGCACAGTACTGTCTATTAAATGATGAGCAAAATTCATCTTTTAATCTCAAAACTTCGGCTCTCATTTTAATAACAGTGTTGAACTGTGATTTACTTACAGACAGCACTAAAGCTGTGGTGTCCATAAAGCCTGATAAGCAGGTGTTTAAAGGAGAGACGGTCACTCTGAGATGTGACATACAGGCAGGAGGAGACACTGAGTGGACTTACAGCTGGTATAAAGATGACCATCTGTCCTCAAACAGAAGAACACAGGAGTTCACAGTCAGCTCTGTTACAGAGTCTAACGGTGGTAAATACACCTGCAGAGGACACAGAACACATGACTTTCAGAGCTCAGAGATCAGTGATGCTGTTACCCTGACTGTGTCTGGTGAGTCTGTGAGTTTGTTTTAATATTCTCATTAATTCTACTGTATGTAATGATCTCATCACTGTGTAGAAACTTGATTTAGTCTATGATATTCTCCATGTTCTCTCTGTCAGATGTAGCTCAGGCAGTATTGAGTGTGTCTGCACAGAGCTGGCTGACTGAAGGAGAGTCAATGACTCTAAGCTGTGAGGTTACAGGCTCCTCTAAAGGCTGGACATTCAGCTGGTACAGAGCTGCTCTCTACAGACAAGGCTTAGAACAAATAAGAGACGTTCATGGCAAAGTTCTGTATCATGTAGAGCTCCTGTCAGACAGCAGAAGAGAAGCTGGAGGCTCCTACACTCTCAGTCCTGCTGCTGTAAATCACACAGGAGTTTATGTGTGCAGAGCAGAGAGAGGAGTACCAGCCTATCAGACACAGTACAGCACTGTGCAGACACTGTGGATCACTGGTGAGGAAATATAGAAGTGAATATTTATATATATACTTACATTTAAGAACATATCCAGCATCATGCTCCATGTGTATCTTGTGTGGATGTTCAGGTTCATCTCCTCCAGCCTCTCTGATCATCAGTCCCAGCAGAACTCAACACTTTAGTGCTGGCTCTCTCTCACTGAGCTGTGAGGGACAGAGTGACTCTACTGGATGGAGAGTGAGGCGATACACACACAGTGGGGAGGTGTCAGATTGTTCATCAGTTACAGGATCTACATGCAGCATCAGCTCCCTCCACACATCCCTCACTGGAGTTTACTGGTGTCAGTCTGAGTCTGGAGGAGGAAGCGATCCTCTCAACATCACAGTGCACAGTCAGTCTCTGTTACTCTTACCAATAACGGGTTCAATACAGAAATATTTTAAAAGCTATTTAATGAATTAATTGTTAAAAATGTAAATACTTCCATACTAGATTAACACTTCAGTATAGGAGGATGTTATAAAGACCTTATTACATCTTAACAAACCTACAGCTGATCATTAACTGGCTGCTCATCACTACTTTATTATGCAGTAACTGAAGTGATTCAAGATCATTTTTATTTGTGTATTATTCATCATTTAGTGCCACAGCTCTCAAAATGTATTTATTTTATTTTTTAAATGTTTCACTTTTGTGTGTCTGTATTATATTTTACCTATTAACTGCTTTGTTTACAATTTAAAGCAACTGTCAGCCCAAAATAATTGTAAATTCTATAAATAATCTTGTGTATTGTTGTTACTAGTGATGGGTCTATTTATTGTACTTATTGTAACATTAATAATGTTATAATTATGTAATAATTACTAATGAACTCTTAATTAAATACCTAAGTAGTTACATTTTGTCCCATCAGAGTTGATTATTTTTATTGTTTCTTATCAAAACAGGACTTTAGTGTTTCCTTTTGATTCTTAGTGAATTACCAACCTGATCTCGAACTCTAAAGTGCAGTTTCTAGTTCAAATGTAAATCTAAGAAGTTTTTACTTCACTCTGTATCACTTTCTCTCTCCTACAGGTGGTGATGTGATTCTGGACATTCCTGTCCATCCTGTGTCTGAGGGAGATTCTCTGACTCTCCGCTGTTTATTTCGCTCCACAAAGCCCTCAAACCTCACAGCTGATTTCTATAAAGATGGATCACTGCTCCAGACCCAGACGACAGGAGAGATGATCATCCGTACTGTCTCAAAGTCAGATGAAGGTCTCTACCACTGTAAACACCCAGAGAGAGGAGAGTCACCACAGTGCTGGCTCTCAGTCAGAGGTGAGAACAGTTTCATGTTGTCTGTTTCATTCTGTAACTCTATAGATCACAAACTGTAATAATTCATTGTTTCTTCTGCAGCTTCAGGTTCTGGTGTAACAGTAGTAGTAATAGTCGGAGTGTCAGTGGGACTGAGTCTAACCTTGCTCCTCATCATCATACTGGGCCTGATTTGCTGCTACAAGAAGAGCAAAGGTTTGAAGACACACTTCCTCTGTCCTGTATGAGTTTGTGCAGCTGAGTAAAGACAGATTTCTGTGAGCTGAGCTGTTTGTACTGGCGCTGATATAGAAGTATAGTTTGAATCTCTTATTCAAATATGTTTCTCTGTCTCCCTCTACTGGAAATCAGCAGAACACCAATCAAAGCCAGAGTCTGTCAGGGTCTGGGGGGGTCTCTCTCAGGAAACCCACCACTGCAGGCTGCTCAGTTTGCATGACTAACATAATCACTAGCATTTAGTTTTTATAGCAGTTACACTGTTTCAGTAAAAGATCTCATTCACTCTGTAATAAGCAGTGATCACATTTATGGATTACTGATTTCATATTTAACAGGAATGTGACTAAATTTCCTCTTGTTCATTAATACTTGTTTATAAGTGAGGCATCTGTGATGATGTGAGAACACAGTGGCGTCTCTGATGAGTAACTTCTTCTGTTCCAGGTGATTCTGCAGCTCAGCCCAGTGATGACACTTACGCTGAGATTATGACTACAAACAGCTACAGAGGAAGCGGTAAGAACTGCATCTCTACAGTAACAGATATATTTTCTCTTTAACTGTCTTTGATATAATCTAAATTATTTCTGTATCAGATGAAGCAGTGAGGAGAGTAAATGATGTGACTTATTCCCAAATTGAGATGAAACATTTCAACTACCACAGTGAAGGTATGAATGACCTCATGTACTTTAATGTTCTTCAAAACATCTCAGCACCTAGTACATCTCATTGTACATCATACTTTTCCACTGAGAGAAACTAATTTAAGGTTCACAGCTGGACCTTAAAACCACTGCTGTTCCTTTAAGGGAACGTTTACATTGTTCGTACCTTGATTAATGAAAATGTTCCTGCACAGAACCTTTATTTCTAACAGTGTAGTTACTGTGAGTGTAAGTCTATTTCAGAGGGTCTGAGCTCTCTCTGGTTCCTCTTTGTGTTTTAATATCATGTCCTCCTGTTTGAAACTACATTGTGAACACGACACTTGACCGACTTTCTACCTCTAATCTGGCGACGTGTCTCAGGAGATACGCACTTTTTTAAAGTCGCTGATTAAAACCAGGAACACTATCAGACCATGTTTCCTTCATCAGCCTGTTTAGACAACAGTCATGATTAGTTTCATTAGTTTATGTTACTGTTTAATACAAAATTACTTTAATTAATAAATAATCACCTACCACCTGTCAAACACACTAAAATATAAAAGTCATTAGGTGCTTTTCTCTTGTAGGTCTGTGAAGAAAACTGCTGCTGCTGCTGTCGCAGGACAGAAAGTAAGCATTTCCAGAAACTCCTGGTTGGGTTTTAAGGAGTGCAGACAGACGAGGATCTGAACACATTTAGACTGTCAGAATCATCTTTAATATCTGTATATCTTACAGTAACAAACGCTCTGTTAGTGTTTTATACTGAGGAAGAGAGAAGAGTCACTTTTTCTCGTTGGTGTATTAATGTACTTTTCTAACTCTGACTCTGAGTTCAGGAATAATCAGATATTCTGAACTCGGCTTTGATGATAATATCTGGGTGTATTAGCTAGTAAAATGAGTTAGTTAGCTAGTAGAGTGTAATCTGAAACTGTACCCTCAATATCTGTACCATATATATCTATCAATATACCATCTGTCTCTGCTCAGGAACTTTTATTTGCTGTACAGTTTCCTCTCATCTGTTTTTGCACTGCTTTTAGCTCAGTTATTTTATTTTATTAGATTGTTATTTTGCAGGACGTGCTACACTGCAGTCTTCTTAAATGGAGTTTAATACTCTCTGTTATGAGTAATAATACACTGTACACCTACAGACAGTATTTATCATAGCAATATTAAACGTAATATTAAGACATACTAGCACAATGTCAGACATAATAATGTAAGACAGTCACACAATGAGTTTTGATGCTTAATGTACTTGAATTTTTTTTCATTTTAGATATTTTATTTTAACTAAATCATATTCATATATATAATGATGAAATACAGTGTGGTCATTTGTTCTGATCTTGTCATTCTTAGTGTTTTCTAACCTGTTGATCTTTTATAAAGCAGTTAAAGTTTCATTTATAGTCATGTTATGTTTTATGAAATTAAACATTATTTTGTTTTCTTTAATTAGCTTAAGAAATCCGTCAGTGTAATAAAAGCTATATTATTATTCATTTTGCTAATGTCTGGAATTAACACAAATAAACATTTTCTAAGCACAGCACCCCTTATGTTCTGTTCTTTATTTAGAGACAGATATTAGCTTTGATCAAGCATTAATTTTCCCAGGGGAAACTTCAAGCCTTCTAGGCCCTCAGAAAAGGCCTAATGATTTCTGGGAACTGAAAAGTGTTACAGTTGTTGTGTTTAAACTCTGTAAGTATGATAGTAATTCTCTTATTTTAATGTTGAGGTTTGCTCAGAAACAAAGGATTAAAATCTTAAAACAGAAAATTACATTTTGTTCTCTATTATGAAAGTTCTGTCTAAGCCCAGCTCATCACACAGCATTTTACCATCACTGCACTAAACTAAACCCAGAACCAGACCACAAAACCCATAATAGCTCACACACAGCTTGACATGTACACAGAGGAACCTGCTCGTGGACCCTAGGGCTACTGGTAGTCATGGACCCTATAAGCCGGTTAAAATTCCATGAAATCAGAATCACAACTGAGTTCCCTCTTAACTGATGTGGACAAATTACACCAGATTTATTATCAAACACCAGACAAAATGCAGCATCACAAACTCGAGACCTTTGTTTTTAATGAAGGTGGTCACACCACCATGAGAATTCTCAGCTATTCATCACCTCACTATTACTGCATTAACACAAACCACCGACCACATCACTAAAAGCCATAATCGATTATATGAGGCTTGATATTTCTAAAAATGTGAAAAAACTCATTAGACTGTGAAAGGGTGAGTTGTAGTCTTGTCAAAATGCTGTTTTAAACAGTTATTATTTAGCAGCAGACAGAAAACCTCACTCACACATATACAAAACTGTGGGAACATCTCACTGATCATATATATTTATAGTATATGAGTAGAATGTTTGTGCACTTTATCCACCAAACTCAGTCTCAGAGGCCTGAGAACAGAGAGGAGTTAGAGACGTGTTTGTGGTCTTGTGACTTTTATTCTGGTAAAACTGCAGTAATGACAACATCAACCACATAAGAACTGAAGCCTAATGATGTTTTTAGGTCACACTCACTGCATCTTTTACAAGCTATAAATTCCTATTTATTACAAGATAATCTTTTATTCACGTATTTACAATCATACTGATCTTCATCTTTCAGGCTCTCGACATGTCCGTCCTTACAATCTAAGTAGTCTTGTAATGCTGGGTCTCTCTGCTTTGGTGTCTGGACTGAACTTTTCCCTGGACTCTGCACTGCAGTCAGTTCTCACGCTCAGTTCTTTCCCCTGTGGTCTGAAGACTCGTATCTTCAGGTGTTATTTACTTCACACCTTTCTGCTCTCATTCATACTTCATTTATTCACAGATGTGCCAGTTACCCACTAATACCACCTCCCCCACACCCACCACAACAGACGCTGATGTTTGAACTTTACGCTGGTAACAGTTTGACTTTTCCACTGTGCACTAGTTCATTTCAGATGAGTTTGAGCCCAGAGAATTCAGCAGCCTTTCAGATGTTGCTGAGAAATGACTTCCACGGTGCACAGTACAGTCTAAACTTGCATTTGCTGATGCAGCGATAGACGATGCACATTAAAAATCAGTCTGTCAATGTTTTTCTGTTGTATTTTATTGCAGGAATCAATTTCATATGTTAAAAACATATGAAATACAGGTCAAAGCAGATTTAAAGGTCAGCTCCTTAGTATTTTACAGAAGGACTTGGGTTTGTAAGATTCAGGCTGAGCACAAAAAACATAAAGGCAGAACACAAGATCTCTCTCTCTCTCTCTCTCTCTCTCTCTCTCTCTCTGTCTCTCTCTCTCTTTCTCCCTCTCTCTCTCTCTCTGTCTCTCTCTCACTCTCTGTCTCTCTCTGTCTCTCTCTCTCTCTCTCTCTCTCTCTCTCTTTCTCTCTCTCTCTCTGTCTATCTCTCTCTGTCTCTCTCTCTCTCTCTCTCTCTCTCTCTCTCTCTTTCTCCCTCTCTCTCTCTCTCTCTCTCTTTGTCTCTCTCTCTCCCTCTCTCTCTCCCTCTCTCTCTCTCTGTCTCTCTCTCTCTCTTTCTCCCTATCTCTCTGTCTCTCTCTCTCTCTCTGTCTCTCTCTCTCCCTCTCTCTCTCTCCCTCTCTCGCTCTCTCTCTCTCTCTCTGTCTCTCTCTCTCTCTCTCTTTCTCCCTATCTCTCTGTCTCTCTCTCTCTCTCTGTCTCTCTCTCTCCCTCTCTCTCTCTCTCTCTGTCTCTCTCTCTCCCTCTCTCTCTCTCTCTCTCTCTCCCTCTCTCTCTCTCTCTCTCTCTCTCTCTCTCTCTCTCTCTGAGTAAAGGGGAGGTGTTCAGGTCCTTGTTCAGTCAGTCATTACTGGGGCAGTATGGAGCTCAGTCTGCTCTCTCTGATGCTCTGTAAGTAAAGATTATCTTTATATTGTTGTTGCTTATTTGTATTTAAATATGTATTTTGTAGTGTAACTGTACTGTAATTGTTCTGTACAGCTTTGTTCCACATTTCATAGTGTAGTTTACATTCCGGGTTAAAAGAATGAGATAAAATCCACGCATGTAAAGAAGGTGTTTGTGACTCTTTCCACAAAAGCAGTATAGTTTTCTGAGCTACTAGTGCAGGACAGAAAATCAATGTAGCTGAGACGTCACATACAAGTGTGCACTATAAACCATTAGTCTTGAAGTTAGCGGTATGTTAACATTAATAATTATTATTACCATTAATAATTAGCATATTAAGATTATAATCCTCCTCCAGTAAAGAATAATGCTAAATGTTGTGAAACACATGGTAACAGAGAAAAGGTCCAGTGATTTATTGATGTTGGTGAAAATGGACACTAGTTGGTCAGAGCAGTGCTTTAGGGAAGGATGGAGAGACGCCGTCTGGACCTGGAGCTTTTCTTACTTTGCGTCTGCTGAAAACGTTTAAGGTCCTGCTGTTTAATGTGACTGAGACTGTGCTGAGAAAGACAGAAAGCTGTGTGCAGGACATTTTAACAGTGATTTAATAAAGATCCAAAACATTTCCTTCTCTTGTGGCACACATGACGTGCTGTACTTGAACATGTGGTCAGTTAGATTTGCGCTGGTAAAGAAAACTCTCTGTGAGAGCAGAACAGTTTACAGTTAATGTAAAGTGACTCTAGATGAGGAGTGAGTGGTTTTAACAGCACTACGACATTTTTACTCCAGCGCTTGTTGATGTAGAAGCTGATTCCTCTGGTTTTGCTGCTGAGCTGTGCGTCTCTGTCTGCTCTGCGCAGCTGGACGCCTGGAGGAGCAGCACAATGTCTGGGGTCAGATCAGACAGACAGGTCTCTGTGAAGCAGAGGGCAGATATGGTTCAGAAGTCCTTGTTGGTTTGGTTAAGCAGAAGTAATTCTTCCGAATTTGTTGTGTAGAGATCACAGACTGGGGAGAAATAAAGACAGTAAACGTGTATGAAACTCACGCTGCCTCGGCCTTAACAGTGCGCGACTCTTCTACCTCTCCTTCACCTCCTAGCTGGGTTGAACAGAGACAGATCGAATCATCAAACTCTTTCACTTCACTCATCAGTTTTACAGTGTAGTGAATATTTCACACTAATGCATCGTGTTCTCTGTGTCTCTCCTACTTTAGTGCTGATCCACTGTGGACAAACTCAAGGTGAACCATTACATGAAAATCTACTGTAGTGTTTTATTTGTGTTCATGGAAATTTACATATAATTCCATTCCTTTAATAAATGACTTTGACAGACAGCCCAATTCAGTAAAATCATACATGATAACACATTCACTGTAAATGAGAGATCAGCACATTCATTAATTAATTTAGACTTTTAAATAATGACTTATTATTGTAGATTAAAGTCCAATCTGGCTGCACTGAAACATTCATAGAACACAGACACATTAAACTCATTAGGCTCATTGTGTTTAAGATGATTAAACTACTTCTTATACTGAGAAAAGCAGCTCTGCTCATCATTTCACACCAACAGAACAATTTAAACTGACAGTGGATCCTCAGAGCTCAGTCTACACTGGAGACGCAGTTACTCTGAGCTGTGAGCTGCCGCAGGGTGATGGATGGGAGATTTACTGGAGGAAAAAAAGTCAGTATTTAAAACATTTAGATCGTCTGAAAACAATCAGTGTTACAGAGTCTGATCCAGGAGAAGCAGAGTACGACTGTGTAGCGGTGAAAGATTTACAGACTATATTTCACAGTGATAAAGTCAAGATTACAGTGAGAGGTATGTCATGCTTTCTGTTTGCTTTTACAAATTACTTCAATTTAGAATAAGTGGAAGAACAAATCACTCATTCCACTACATCCATGAAGATTTAGAATTTAATGAATGTTCAGTAAGTAGATATTTTAAAAGGATTTATCATCTTTGAACAGAGAGACCAAAAGCTACAGTGAACGTCCAGCCAGCTGGTCATGTGTTCATCAGAGAGAGAGTCACTCTGACATGTGAAATAGAAAGTGGAGATGACTGGAATTATGAATGGTATAAGAATAATAATCTTCTCAGAGATGCTCAAAGGAAGAAATATGAAATCTCTAATGTTGATCAGACTCATGCAGGTGATTATACCTGTAAGGGAACACAGTCAACAGGCCGAATCTACACACACACCAGTGCAGCTGTTACACTGACTGTATCAGGTGAGTGTGGCGTCTTTCTCACTTTGTAATTATGAAGAGTTTAAAGAGCTGCATTACTACTAAATATCATTCTGTTGAATTGTGATAATACAGCATTTATAACAACTATAATAATAATAACAATACTACTACTACTAATAATAATTATACTAATGTCAATGGAATTTATTATTACTTTTTTTGTAAAATGTCATGTTAGCTCAGTTATTTGGAGTTCAGCTGTGAAATTGAGCAGAAAAATTGTTTTCTATGTAAATCCATAACATGAGCAGTCAGAGCCTCAGTGAGCTGCACGGCTGAACACAGCCTGGATTCCTGGATTTCTTTATAGGCGCGGTCATAATGTGGTTACAGCTTTCGTTTATGGGGAAAATAAATTATTTAAAATGAAAACCCTCCATAATTATCTCATCATATCTCTAAATACATGTATATATGGACCATCCTACTGACATAGCTCGAAACACAGCTCTACAGTAAAACATTACTACCACTACTATTTGTACTGATAATAATAATAATAATAATATAAAATAAAAAGAAGAAGAAGAGGAGGAAGAAGAAGAAGAAGCAGAAGAAGAAGAGGAAGAAGAAGAAGAAGCAGAAGATGAAGAGGAAGGAGAAGAAGAAGAAGAGGAAGAAGAAGAAGAAGAGGAAGAAGAGGAAGGAGAGGAAGAAGGAGAAGGAGAAGAAGAAGAAGAGGAAGAAGAAGAAGAAGAAGAAGAAGAGGAAGCAGAAGAAGAAGAAATAACATGTAGATCTTAGATATTTACAGGGAATATTGATGATCTATTTAAACCAAATCTATTCATTAAGACAGAAATAATCTCAATACATACAAAATCATCATTTATACTGTACTGTCTATCAGCCGGTGTCTGTCCCAAATCCAAAGCCCTAAATTTCACCTTGTGGAAATGTAGTTTACTTTTTTCTTATTCTTAATGTAAATTGTCATTTTTAAGATGTTTTTGACTCATTTTATTAATTTTAAAGTGAAGCTGGAAGACTGAGATTCATCATAAGAGTAAGTTTGAATTAAAAACTGGTGCTCCACACGTCACGTCACTACAGAAACACAGGTTTAGGTAATAGGCAGAACCTTATTTTAGCCACACGCCTACATTTGATAGACGCAAATAAGACTGAATGTCTCTTGCGATCATGCGTTTGAATAAAATAAACATAATTAAGCTGTAGGGTCACTCAAATCAAAGGAAATCAGTCTAAAGTATGAGTCAGTTAAAAGTCCATGCAGTATCATAAGCAGTGAAAATACTCAGAACAACGTTAGAAAACTACGTCTTGTTCAGGATCCAGAGGTTTGGTCCTCCAGAGAAAGTTTCAGTGATTTAAATGAAAATTAAGCATTATGGTGAATTCAGAGAATAAACATAATGAAACAATAATTGCTGTAGATCATGGGTGTCGTGAACTTCCACCCTTGAGAGTTCAGGTCCAACACACCTGGCTTTAATATTCAAATGTCTATGAAAGCCTTCATTAAGTATGTTAGACAGGGGCTGGAGTTAAACTCTCACGGATGGCAGATCTCCAGGGCCAGGATTAGACGCTGGACATCCTGTTCTACAGTAATTGTTTCTAGTGTTTTATTCTCTGAGTGCACCATGTATTTTATATCACATGATATACAGTTTTAAAGCGTGGAATCACATCTTATTGTAAAGAAGAATAATATTGTATTATATACAGTGCAGTGTAAAAGTCACAGGCATCAGAGAAAATGATATGGCGTGTTATTTGGGTGGTAAGTGTTTGTTTTCCCCAAATCACTAACAGTAGGATAAATACAGTTAAACAAATGACCCGTCAGTTATGACATGATGTGTTAACTGGACTATTTTTCAGATCTCTCCTGCAGGAAGTCCAGTATTTACCATTACCTTCCAGTACCCTGTTTATCTAATCAGTCTGTCCTTAGGTTAAATCAGGTGCTGCTGAAGGAATTTAAGAAACCCACACAATGACTGAAGTGCAGCAAGAAGTCAAGCATCAGATTTCTTTTACATCAAACCTGCACAACAACCAACTTCACAGCCAAACAATGTTATTTTACAGCACTTGTCCTGTTTTTTTCTTTACTTGCATTCATGCCAATGTTATATAACAAACCAGTCATAGTTAATCTAAGAAACATTTAGTATGAGGTGCTAAAAGGTGGAAGAGCCTTAAGAGCTTCAGCTCATCTGACATGTAATAAGGAATAAACATGAGGAAGGACCTGCTAATTAATTTAGTTGGATCAGGTTTGCTGGGAGTAGTGAAAACAGCAATGTGTGCAGGGTAGGTGGTTCTCCAGAAGCAGAGATGAGAACCGCAGGTGTACAAGATTAAAATCAGTGACATATTCAGCAATCAAAAAAGTGAAGTTGATTGAAAAGCGACAAATTTGTTTGTTAGTAAATTATGTGTTGGTGGTGATGAAGGACTGGAAAGGGGCACTTAAGAGGAAACTGTGTATAAACTTGTGTGACAGTTTTGGACACATTTATAAAGGTTTGTTGGAGTTTGTCTAAAGCCAGAAAGTGGAAGACGCAGAAGAGATATAGTGATTGACTTAGAAACACATCAGGAATAAAATTCTCTCTGTAAACTAACAGAGAGAATGTTTTTAAATGCTGTCATGCGTTTTCAGAGAGAGTGAATAAGTTTTAAAAGTGTTTGTCATCTTTGAACAGAGAGACCAAAAGCTACAGTGAACGTCCAGCCAGCTGGTCATGTGTTCATCAGAGAGAGAGTCACTCTGACATGTGAAATAGAAAGTGGAGATGACTGGAATTATGAATGGTATAAGAATAATAATCTTCTCAGAGATGCTCAAAGGAAGAAATATGAAATCTCTAATGTTGATCAGACTCATGCAGGTGATTATACCTGTAAGGGAACACAGTCAACAGGCCGAATCTACACACACACCAGTGCAGCTGTTACACTGACTGTATCAGGTGAGTGTGGCATCTTTCTCATTGTATTTCTATCATTAAAGCTGCACTAGAGCCCAACTGATAAATTGGCAATATGAGTGGCAGATAAATTGCTACTGGCATTTATAGCAGCTGGTTAATGGCAATTAAAAAAGAAACGGCGATGCAGAAGACAGATCCTTCAGCCATGTTAGTATTGTTTTTGCTTAGTTTGTCCATCAGAGTCCATCTGTTCCCTGTTGGCAACACACACGTGTTTGTAATGTCACAAGTCACAACAATTAGCTGCCCCGAGTCGAGCTGATACTTTACCCTGAAGGATTTTATCAGCATTCATGGTCAAAGTTGATATTTGTCACATGAAATACTTAAAGAGTCATAAAATATCCCCATCACGTCTCCTCTTAGCCTAAATAAGCCTGGCAGCGTTCATGTCTGCCATTCCTGTTTGAGAGCCGGTCCTGTCAGGCTCACATCACAATCAGTCCACCTTTAACATTACAGTAGTTGAGCAGTGAGAAGTTCAGGCTAAGCTATTGATTTATTTATGAAACAGTGAGGCAGTTCTGGTGATTAAACAAGCAGGTGCTTCTTTTCTTCCTGGCTCTTCACTTCTAAAAACTGTCTGGCTGCATCACTTACAGCAGCTTATAACGCTGTTTACCAGTGGAAAACAACTAACATTAATGACGGGCTAAACTACAGCGTTTAACTTATTCTACCTAAACTATGAAGCTGAACTCAGTTTCTTATTGGGATTTTCCTGTTCCACCTTAAATGGTGCAGCAGTGACATTCTGGCTCCTGTCTGCCGTGTAACTTCTGCACCAGAGGGGCCACGAAAATGACTGTAAGCTGAACTGTTGTTTGAATATAACTGGTAGCCAAACAAACTTTTCTACACTAGTTTCTCTTTCGAATGTGTAGTGTGTGCTTTAATGGCTCTATGTTGTTAGAGCGCAGAGTGCATTGATATGCTGTGAGACCGTATTCATGTCTAAAGAAGGAGTTCAGGTTTAGCTGTGAGTAACACGTCATGTTCGGTTAATCATTCAGTTCTTTATACAATAATACCCTGCATGATTATTTGTGTTCGTAACACTCTGTTGGGGAGTGAAATCCCAAAAGTTCCATGTTTATTTTTAAGCTGCATTATGTTATGTTAATGACGACTCTTATATAACTACAGATAAATGTCAGAGAAAGTCTTCATTTGTGTTCTGTATTCCTGAAGACAGTAAAACAATACTGGCATTAGACATGTCACGGTTTTAAATCCTCACATTTATAAATCCGCAGATCGGTATTGGTCTTACAATCCTATACTGGTTGGGCCCTAAGCTGCACTACGTAAGATTTTTTAAAAAAAGTGGTAACTGAAAACAAACCCTATAAAATATGATGTGTGTGCTGCTGAAAAAATTTCTTGATTGGTTTTAAAAATGGGTTAAATCAATTTCTATCAACTTAATTTGTTTTCGTTACATGTAAAAGAGCCAGTTCTATGTTTACTGTAATAGAAAGTAAATGGTTTTGAATGCAGTCGTGTATGTTAGACATTACATACAATACAAACCTACCTGTAATTTCTCAACAGAGAGACCAAAAGCTACAGTGAACGTCCAGCCAGCTGGTCATGTGTTCATCAGAGAGAGAGTCACTCTGACATGTGAAATAGAAAGTGGAGATGACTGGAATTATGAATGGTATAAGAATAATAATCTTCTCAGAGATGCTCAAAGGAAGAAATATGAAATCTCTAATGTTGATCAGACTCATGCAGGTGATTATACCTGTAAGGGAACACAGTCAACAGGCCGAATCTACACACACACCAGTGCAGCTGCTACACTGACTGTATCAGGTGAGTGTGGCGTCTTTCTCACTGTATTTATATCATTAAAGCTGCACAATGTAAAATTTTATTGAAGTAGCAGGAGAAAAAAAGCCCTTAAAAATGTTGTTTGTGTGCTGCTGTGAGTCGCCTATAAAGGCTAAAATAATAATAAAGTCTGAGGGGTCGGGAAGCATTTTGCATTTGTAGGATTTTGCAGCCTGTCAAACATCTGTACCTATTAATGTCTTACAGTTCAAAAAAGTCTTGTTTGATGTTTAGGTCTCAAATGTAAAACTGACATTACAGTGATGAAGATAGGTTGACAACAGTGCAACCCCAGCTCCAAAAAAGTTGGGACGCTGTGCAAAATGTAAATAAAAACCAAATGTAATGATGTGCAAATCATTTAATCCCTATATTGAATTGAAAATACTACAAAAACAACGTATCAAATGCTGAAAATATAATATTTTTTTCTTATAATACAATATACATTTTATTTCTATCATTAAGTGTTTAAAGTACATTATAACTGTAAAACTATCATCCAGTACTATATATCAGCAAATGTCTCTTTACAAATCATGCACGATCATATGACCATAACGTTTGACTAGAAGCTATTCATTATTTGTGTAGGGAAAAAAGCAGAAAGCAGGTATTTTACAGAAAATTACACAGAAGCCTCAATAACAAACATATTCTTAAATATTTTGGTGCTACTGAGTCCCTCTTTGCCTTTATTACACCTCCCAGTCTTACTGTGATTTTTTCAAAGAAACATCAGAACTTCAGTCTTAGGATTGATTGCCCACAGAGAAACACAAAACCAGTGCAAAAGAGACCAACAACTGAGTCTGCCAGCCCAGTCCAGGGTGGTAACACCTCATAACATGTGATGTCATTAATGAAAAGGAGAACACTGGGAACAAACACACAGCTAAAAATATACAGCCCACAAAATGACAGCAGTGTGTTACAAAGACAGCAGCTTTAGTTTGCAGCCCATCAGAGTTTTATAATTCAGTATTTTAACAGGAGTGGAGAAGAAGTGAAAATCTCTACTGAAGTAACTGTTAAGAACAGTTACTGTAGTGATAATTTAATTAAGTACAGTTAATGGTGTAAGTACGAGTCAATAAGAGTGTATTGAAAGACTAATTGAGTAACTGCATTACTTTTTTTGTGTGTCAGTGATCATGAATATATTTCTGAGGTGACTTGGAAATAACTTGAAACTAAAGCAGCAGCTGATATTACACTGTATTAAAACTATATAGATTCACTCATATCTGCAGAGCCTTCCACCTGATGAATAGGGGGGTAGACTCCAGCACCCTCTGTGACTCGGTATAAGTCTACGTGGCTTAGAAGTCAGATGGATAGATGGATGGATGATACCTGTATAAAACATTTCTACCATTAAAATCACAAACACCAGCAGCAATTCATCCAATTTCATTTATTTTACTGTGATATTTTTTATACACAATCATGAATTATTTTTAGTTTATTAGACAGTTAAAGTTAAAAAGCCTCTCACACAGTTAAAGTCAGAGAGAGGGAGATAGAGAGGTAGAGAGAGAGGGAGAGAGAGAGGTAGAGAGAGAGGGGGAGAGAGAGAGAGGTAAAGGGGGAGAGAGAGAGCGAGAGAGAGAGAGAGAGAGAGGGAGAGAGAGAGAGAGAGGGAGAGAGAGAGAGAGAGAGAGAGAGAGAGAGAGTGAGAGAGAGAGAGAGAGAGAGAGAGAGAGGGAGAGAGAGAGAGAGAGAGAGAGAGAGAGAAGCCAAACTAGAATTATCTGAGGATGTACACTACTGCGCTCAATTCTTTTAAAATGAATTCTCCACTGCAAATATTAAAGATGATCTGAGCCATTAACAAAATCAGTCTTTATTGTGTCTTAACAAGCCAGTAGCTGGTTGCTGGCTGCTCATTACTAATTTATTGAGCAATAACTAAAATTAATTAGGATTTTAATTTGTGAGTTATACAGTGCCCTCCATAATTATTGGCACCCCTGGTTAAGATGTGTCAAAAGCCTTAAAATAAATTCAGTTTTTATTGTGGAAACTGTCACACTGAAAATTGTAGAAAAATGTAACCTTTAACTCAAGTAGAGTTTTAGGGGGAAAATAAAATCCCTGACTAAGAAATAATTTTTCTTCATAAAATCACCTGTTCCACAATTATTGGCACCCCTAACAATTCTTAGGAAATAAATGTAATTAAAGAATTTCTGTCACTTCTACAGTAGTTTACGAAGTTAATCAAAGTATGTAGGAACATTTAATTAGCAATTCACAACTTCCTGTTTCCCTGGGGTATAATTATGACGTGACACAGAGGCCATTTCTCTTCAACATGGGAAAGACAAAGGAACATAGCATTCAAGTAAGGCAGATGTGTGTTGACCTTCACAGGTCAGGCAATGGCTACAAGAAAATAGCCACTCACCTACACCTGTCCGTATCTACTGTCAGAGGAATTATTAAGAAGTTTAAAACAACTGGAACAGTGGTAAACAAGTCTGGACGAGGACGCAAGTTTATTTTGCCACCACGCACAGTGAGGAGGATGATAAGAGAAATAAAAAGTTCTCCAAAGCTCACTGTTACGGAACTGCAACAAATGGTAGCATCTTGGGGTCACGAAGTCTCCAAAACAACCATCAGACGCTATCTACACGCCAACAAGCTGTTTGGGAGGCATGCACGGAAAAAACCTTTTCTCACTCACAATCATAAACGTAAACGTTTGGAGTTTGCTAAGCAGTACTGGGACTTCAACTGGGACCGTGTGCTTTGGTCAGATGAAACAAAGATAGAGCTTTTTGGCAACAAATGCTGTAAGTGGGTCTGGCGTAACACAAGAGCTGAGTATGCAGAAAAGCACCTCATGCCCACTGTGAAATACGGGGGAGGATCAGTGATGCTGTGGGCCTGCTTTTCTTCCAAAGGCCCAGGGAACCTTGTTAGGGTGCATGGCATCATGAATGCTTTGAAATACCAGGACATTTTAAAACAAAATCTGGTGGCTTCTGCCCGAAAGCTGAAGATGGGTCGTCACTGGGTCTTTCAGCAAGATAATGACCCTAAACATATGGCAAGATCTACACAGAAATGGTTGACCACACACAGAATCAAGCTCCTCCCATGGCCATCTCAGTCCCCAGACCTTAACCCCATTGAAAACCTGTGGGGTGAGCTGAAGAGGAGAGTGCAGAGGAGAGGACCCAGGTCGCTGGATGATTTAGAGAGATTGTGCAAAGAGGAATGGTCGAAGATACCTCTTTCTGTGTTCTCCCATCTTGTGAAACATTATAGGAGAAGATTAGGTGCTGTTTTGTTGGCAAAGGGGGGTTGTACAAAGTATTAACATCAGGGGTGCTAATAATTGTGGCACACATTATTTGATGTTAAACAATTATTTCTTAATGTGGGATTTTTTTCCTACTGAATAAATGCACTTGAGATAAAGGTTGGATTTTGCTCTTTTTTCCATCGTGGTCCTATATTATTTAAAAAAACCCTCAATTTATTAGAAGCTAAAGAACACATCTTAACCAGGGGTGCCAATAATTATGGAGGGCACTGTACATCATTAAGTATCACTGGTTTTCCACTAGCTTAGCTTTAGCTTCCTGACTGAAAACATCTTTTTACTCAAGAACACACTCACAGAGCAAACTAATCAAAGTGTTACTTGACTTGTAACTTTGTTAAGCAATTTTCAGTCTAAGAAATTCCAAAAATTGTTATGTGCACAATCAATACAGAGTAATGAGTCAATTTGAAATGCACTTATTAATGAACTCCATAATAAAATACTAATTGGTGATGTTGCATCAGTTTTCACTGCTTCTTTAAAAACTCTTTTAGCCTAAGAAGTTGTTACTTCACTCTGTATCTCTTTCTCTCTCCTACAGATGGTGATGTGATCCTGGACATTCCTGTCCATCCTGTGTCTGAGGGAGGTTCTCTGACCCTCCGCTGTTTATTTCGCTCCACAAAGCCCTCAAACCTCACAGCTGATTTCTATAAAGATGGATCACTGCTCCAGACCCAGACGACAGGAGAGATGATCATCCGTACTGTCTCAAAGTCAGATGAAGGTCTCTACCACTGTAAACACCCAGAGAGAGGAGAGTCACCACAGAGCTGGCTCTCAGTCAGAGGTCTGCTTCTTTAACAGAAAATATCTAATCATTATAATTTATATTTTAATAAGAATGCCCTCAGCAGCCATTTCTATTCTACATTACACTGATTATACTGTGTGTGTATCATGTTTGTCCCGTTCAGGAGCTCCAGTCTCAGTGCTCAGTCTGCTCAGTAGTTTAATGGCAGTGTCTCCATATTTGCTGGTGACCATCGTGCTGGGGGTCAAATGCTACAGAGCTCGAGGTAAAAACTCAGTCTTTTTGTGTTTCTTCAAAGTGTTAGTAGTGTTTGTTTTTTTACTACTATATAAAATCTGATAAAAGACTAATGTGGATTGTTCATCATTACGTTTTTCACAGCTAAACCTGATGAGCAGAGCAGAACATAAGCAATGATGGAAGCTGAAACATCTTGAGTGCTGAATGCCAGGTTTGTATATTAGAGTTACACTGATTAGAGACTAATGAGAAAAGACTAAGAAGTGTTTTACATAGACATCATTTCCTAAATACTTCAGGGCAACTGAAATGCTAACTTCTGCTCATCCTTCTTAGTTAATGTTCATTACATTCATCAAATAAAATGCTGCTGTGATGGTGCTGAATAATGAGGAGAGTTGAATGTGTGACTGTTTGTGTGGAGGATTAATGTTCTAAAGGCTAAAACTTTAAGAAATGTAGACTGAAACTGCAGAGCTGAGACCTTGCAGCAGGGGGCACTGTCACAGTATTATTCTTTTACAGTTTATCACACTTCAGTTGTTATTAGTTATTTACTGTGTTGTTTACATCGATAGCAGTGTAAAAAAAACTTCACTAACAGAGATGAGACTCTCTCATTGTAGATATAATCCATAAATTAAAACAAGATTTGCTTCTACAGGAACTCCTGGTTTGGGTTTTAAGGAGTGAAGACAGAAAAGGACCTGAACACATTTAGACTGTCAGAATTATTTTTAGAAGAAGAAAAAAATCTCTCATGCATTAAAATGTAAATCCTCTGTCTCTTTTTATGGTCCTTCATCCCTGCAAAATGTTATGCTTTTACTCTACAATATAAAAGACTTGTCCATTTTCCATTTAAACTAAGTGTTTATATAAATATTAAACATATTTTAAAAGTATCAAAATAAAATAAAGCAGGAAAATATTGTAATTATTTTAATACTGTGTGATGGATTTGAATTATTTTTTATTTTCTTTGGTTTTGTTTTGGTATTATTATATATTTTCCATTGTCATGGGTTTTGATGCTGAATGCGTTCTAATCTGCTTTTTCAGTTTTATCTTCTGGTCTTTTATCTTTTCCTCATATTCATGATCTAATGGTGACACAGTGCTATGTGGTCATATGTTTTAATGTTCTCCTTCTTGTGTTGAACCTCATTCATTTACTGTAAACTGACTGTGGTTCTTTTTTTAATGCAGTTAAATTACAATTGTAATAAAGTGTTCATGAAAGAAAACACTGCTTTGATGTTTTATCTGGCTGAATTGATTCATCAGTGAAACCTTCTAGGCCTTCAGAGGAGTCCTAATGAATTCTGGGAACTGAAAAATACTCGTCTGTAATTTTAAGGCATTTTTAAAAATTGTTGTATTTAAACTCTGCAATGATAAAACTCTGATTTCAATGTTAAGGTTTGGTTGGAAACAAAAGATGAAAGTCTTGAAACAGAAAAAGACACTTTGTTCTCCTCTGTGAAAGTTCTGGCTGCACTCCAGCTCACCATCAGCATTTCACCACTGCTGTGATACAAACCCAATTCCTAAAGAGTTGGGACAGCAAGTAAAATGTAAATATAAACAAAACAGTGATTTTTAAACTTCTATAGCATTTCAATGAAAATAGCAGAAAGAAGAGATAAAATATTTTCTTAATTTTAAATACTGCAGTGATTTTTTGTACAAACCCAATTTTTAAAAAGTTGTGATGCTGTGTAAAATGTAAATAAGTGTGAATAGAAACAGTTTGTGATGATTTACGAATCTCATAGACTCACAATAGATCATAAAACACATATCAGATGTTGAAGGTGAGACATTTGACAAATTCATGGAAAACAACTCATTTAGAACTTGATGGCAACAAGGCATCTGAAAAAAGTTGATGGTTTGGGGGAGCATTAGTGCACATGGCATGGGTGATGTGCACATCTGTGAAGGCACCATTAATGCTGAATGAAATATAGATGTTTTGGCAACATGAGCTTCCATCCAGACAACGTCTCTTTCAGGAAAGGCGTTCTATATTTCAGCAAGACAGTGATAAACTACATACTGCATCCATTACTACAGCATGGCTTCACAAAGGAAGAGTCTTGGTGCTGAACTGACCTGCCTGCAGTCCAGACTTTTCACCAATAGAAAACATTTGCCAGATCAAGAAAAGAGAAATCTGACAAAGAGGACTGTTGAGCAGCTTCAGTCCCACATCAGACAAGAACAGGACAACATTCCTCTAATAAAACTCCAACAATTGGTGTCCTCACTTCCCATACATTTACAGACTGTTGCTAAAAGAAGAGGGGATGCTACACGGTGGTAGACGTGGCCCTGTCCCAACTGTTCTGAGATGCGTTGCAGCCATGAAGTTCTAAATGAGGTAAAGTTTTTCTGAAATGGTAAAATGTCTCACTTTCACCATCTGATATGTATTCTATGCTCTACTGTGAGTGAAATATGGGTCTATGAGATTTAATCATGCATTCTGTTTTTATTTACACTCATTTACATTTTACACAGCAACTTTTTGGAAGTGGGGTTGTAAATATATGTTTCCAAATTTGATGCCTGCAGCACATCCCAATGTTGGGATGCATAATGTAAGACTGGGAAGTTTGTGGAAAGATCAAAAATACCTGATTTGAAATTTTCCACAGCTCAACAGTTAACAGGTGATGCTGTCATGACTGGATATAAAAGGATCTTTATGTAATATATTTATAATATATTATATTAAAAACAGTTCAAATAGATTTTTAAAAATTCTTCCTCCTCCAAGCAATAGTTGAATTCTTCTTCTCCTCATTCACGCAGGGAAGGAATATGTAATTATTGATGGACTAAGAGATTTAGTTAGTCTGTAGTTTACCCTCTCGTTCAGGATTCTCTGGAGAATCTGTGAGGAAAGCTGTGAGCCGGGACACTCGGATTTTACTGTGGATGGAGATTTTCTGAATGACTTACTAAGACATTCTGTACTTTGAAGAACCATCTTTTTTAAATGTTATCAGAACCAGTTGCCTATCAAAAAGGCCAAACACCACTACAAAGGGAAGGTAGAAGAACACTTCTCCAACTCCGATCCCCGGCGTATGTGGCAAGGACTCCAGATTATGACAGATTACAAGACCACCAACCCCTCCCCCGCCTCCTCTGATGTTTCCTTCCTCAACGAGCTCAACAATTTCTATGCTCGTTTTGAGGAAGGGAACCCAACAACTGCAACCAAGGCAGATGTGTCTGCAGACCACCAACCACTGACTCTTTCTCCCACCGACGTAGGAGTGGCGCTGGGCAGGATTAAAGCCCACAAGGCTGCGGGTCCTGATGGCATCCCTGGACGTGTTCTCAGAACATGTTCTGGTGAGCTGGCAGGAGTGCTGACGGACATATTCAACCTGTCCTTGGCCCGTGCTGTGGTACCAAGCTGCTTCAAAACCACTTCCATCGTTCCGATACCCAAAAACTCCAAACCATCACGACTGAATGACTACCGCCCGGTAGCCCTCACCCCCATCATCACAAAGTGCTTTGAGCGGTTGGTCCTAGCACAGCTCAAATCCTGTCTCCCCCCCCCCTCCCTGGACGCCCACCAATTTGCATACCGCCAGAACAGGAGCACAGAAGATGCAGTCTCCATAGCATTGCACTCTGTCCTCTCACACCTGGACAATAAAAATACCTCCATCAGGATGCTGTTCGTAGACTTCAGTTCAGCATTCAACACAGTCATCCCCTCAAAACTCATCACAAAACTCACAGACTTGGGTATTAGTTCCCTCATGTGCAACTGGTTACTGGACTTCCTGACCAACCGACCCCAACATGTCCGGTGGGACAACCACTGCTCATCCACCATCACCATAAACACCGGTGTACCACAAGGCTGTGTGATGAGTCCCTTCCTCTACTCCCTCTTCACCCATGACTGCAAGCCTGTCGATGGTTCCAATACCATCATTAAGTTTGCGGATGACATCACGGTGCTTGGCCTCATCAAAAACAACGATGAGACAGCCTATAGGGAGGAGGTGGATCGTCTGGCTGAGTGGTGCGACACTAACAACCTTCTGCTCAACGCTGAGAAAACTAAGGAGCTCATTGTGGACTTCAGAAGGAATGCTGACCCACATCCACCCATCCACATCAAGGGGACGGCAGTGGAGCGTGTGAACAGCTTCAAGTTCCTTGGTGTCCACATCTCCAAGGATCTCACCTGGACGACCAGCTGCTCCAAGCTGGTAAAGAAGGCTCACCAGCGCCTCTTCTTTCTGAGGAGGCTGAGGATGAATCACCTGTCCTCAGACATCCTGGTGAACTTCTATCGCTGCACCATTGAGAGCATCCTGACCAACTGCATCACAGTATGGTACGAGTGCTGCTCTGCCTGCTCTGCAAAGAGTGGTGAAAACTGCCCAGCGCATCATCGGTGCACCACTTCCTGCCATAGAGGACATCTACAGGAAGCGGTGTCTGAAGAGGGCTGGGAAAATCATCAAAGATCCCAGTCACCCAGCACACAGACTCTTCACCCCCCTGCCCTCTGGGAGGCGCTACAGGAGCCTCCGGACTAAGACCACCAGGTACCGGAACAGCTTCTTTCCAACAGCTGTCACACTCCTGAACTCTGCTACCCTCTGTACCCTAACACACATCAATAACACACAGACTTAAACACCACTCAACACCACTTGCCGGCACTTACATCTGCTGTATATACTGCCCATTATTGTATATACTGTGTAAATACTCTACCTGTTCATAAGTACATACTAATCCCCCTTCATATTTATAACCTGTTCATAGTACTTTATACCCCCTCATATTTATAACCTGTTCATAGTACTTTATACCCCTCATATTTATAACCTGTACATTCTTGTTTATAACCTGTATAACCTCCTTCATGTTCATACCCCCTCATATTTTTTTTAACCTGTATATACTATAATTACTGTACATTGTAAGATATATATTTATATTGCTGCTAAGCACTTCTGGATAGATGCAAACTGCATTTCGTTGCTTTGTACCTGTGACATACGCAATGACAATAAAGTTGAATTCTATTCTATTCTATTCTATTCTATTCTATTGCGCCCTCATGTGGACAATTTAAACATGATCCTCAGCCTGAATGAAACAGGACATTAAATTACATGAATGTGTTTTTTAAACCGATCAGTCAGTTTTTTATTTCTTAGTTAATCATTTACTGTTAATCTATTAATCTTTCACATCCTTCACTAGTAGATCTGACAGATTTTGGCCTCTTGTAATTGTTCTCTGTTCTCCACTTTACCCCAAATGAAGGAAAACTACATGTGCAGGGTGTGGAGTTTCATTTCACCTTCGGAATTACTTCAAACAATAACAACAACAACAACAACAACAACAATATTAATAATAATAAAATTACTGTATTATTATTATTATATTATTATTATTATAAGTGAATAGGCTCCAGCACCCCCCCTCTGCGACCCTGATGGAGAAGCATCTTAGAAAATGGATGGATGGATGGATGGATGGAAGGATGGATGGATGGATGGATGGATGGATGGATATTATAAGTGAATGAATGATAAAGAACTTACAGTTAGTACTGTTTCTCATTCATTGCTCATATAGCGACGCTCTAAACACCTAAATGGCCAAATATGGAAGTGAGAGCTTTTTATATGGTACGGTGTGTGACGTCACCGCCGAACCTGACTGAGACATCAGCCAATAAACCACAGCCAGTGACTGATTTCAGTCATTTTAAAGCACTAAATCTCATTTATTAGCTTTAGTTTTTCTGCCATAAACTAAAAACACATAAATGTGAGATCAAACAAGAAGTGTGTTTTGTAAAATCTATTCCTCCCACAGAAAAGTAAAGAACGTCAGAGAAAGAAACCTTAAAAAGTGTTTTAATTCAAACTTCATTCAATATTATGAATGTGTTACTGTAATTAACCTAATTAACAGCCCAGCATAGAAAACAGAAATATTATGCTGTTAATTAATGTTCAATAAAACTGAACAGTGAATATTCTACACCTTGTAGCTCTGCAGAAACCTGGGAATTTGTGTGCAGTGATGAGATTTCTCTTAACATGATTTAAACCTTTAGGCTCACACTCTCACTGTAGGTTTCAAACGGTCTTGCTTTTTTTACAGAAAAGTGATTTGATATGTTGTACATTAATAATGTACAACATATACATAATACATATACATACATAATAATGTTCTGCCCTTGCAGCAGAAACTGGCTCTGGGCACATGGAATGTAACCTCACTTGGGGGGAAGGAGCTGGAGCTTGTGCGGGAGGTTGAGAGGAACCAACTAGATATAGCTGGACTCACAGTGTCACAGTGTCACCCATAGTGTCGGCTCTGGAACCAAACTTCTTGATAGGGGTTGGTCCCTCTCCTACTCAGGGGTTGCACAGGGTGAGAGTGTGGGAGTGGGAATACTCACGAGTCCCGGCTAGCGGCCGTGCAGTTGGAGTTTGTCCCGGTGGACAAGAGGGTTGCCTCAATGCAAATTAAAATCGCAGAGAGGAAAACTCTGACTGTTGTGTGTGCTTAAGCACCAAACAACAGGTCAGAGTATTGGGCCTTCTTGGAGCGAGTGGGCAGGGTTCTCGAAAGGCTCCCACCTACAGACTCCATTGTATTATTGGTGGACTTCAATGCTCATGTTGTGCAATGACTGAGAGACCTGGAGAGGCGTGACTGGGAAGAACGGCCTGCCCGATCTAAACCCGAATGGTGAATTGTTATTGGACTTCTGTGCCAGTCATGGATTATCCATAATGAACACCAAGTTCAAACGCAAGGATGTTCATTAGTATGCATGGTATCAGAGCTCCTTGGGGCAGAGGTCAATGATCGACTTTGTTGTATTTGATAGGGTGAGGTGTTTGGCCATTCAGGAGGAGCATGGAGTACAGCCACTACTCCTCTGCATTGAGAGGAGCCAGCTGAGGTGGTTCAGGCATGTGATTCGGGTGGCCCCTGGACGCCTCCCGGTGGGGGTGTACTAGGCACGGCAACCAGGATAAGACCTCGGGGTCGTCCTAGGACCTGCTGGAAGGATTACATCTCCAAGTTGGCCTGGGAGAGGCTTGGGGTCCCTGGGAATGAGCTGGAGGAAGTTGAGGGGGGCAGGATCACCTGGGAATCTTTGCTCTCCCAAGTACTACAGCGACCCTCTCTGGATTAAGTGGTGATGATGATGATTAAACCAAAAGAATTTTCACTGATATATTCCTTTTTTTCCTTTTTCACTTTCATTGTCCTTTATCCACTGTTGCGGTCGTTTTTCTGTTGTAATTATCTTTTATCTCCTGCCATTGTCTTTTTTTAACACATTGTTGTTCAGCTGCTGTTGTTGTCATTTTTAGAGTCATTGTTCTTTTTTCACCGTCGCTGTTCTATTTGCATCTTCATTGTCCCTTTTCTATTGCTCTTGTCCTTCTTCCATGGCTATTGTCCATCTTCCACTGCCCTTATTCATTTTATATTGTTGTCCTTCGTCAGTTGTCACTGTTCTACTTCCGGTAGTCTGTGGTCACATGGAAAGGTGTTTTTTGTTGCTGTTGTTTTTGTTGGTGTTTTTATGCACTCTCCTCAACAGCCCTTCATAACCTGAAACATAAACCAAAAGACCATGCATTAGACTCTCAAGCTTAGAAATCTGGCAATTTTTAATCTTAATCATTATTTCCAGTTTACTTACAGCATGTATGCTTCCTCAATTGTGACCAGATATTTTAGGTTTACGGCTTCTTCTTCTAGCCTCCCTGGATAACCTATTCCTAGTTCTGGCTAGTGAGCTGAAACCACTTATGCCGCATGAACTGCTGCAAACTAGGCCTTGAGGAAGGGATCTGCTCCAAGCTCCAGCCAATCAGATTACAGCATTCTGTGCAGATTGACGGAATTGGATGGCAGAGAGATGCTTAACCACGAAATTTCAGATTGTAAAGGTATACATTTAGGGTTGTCTGGCCTCAAGTGTAAATTCTTCTATCAATTATGTGATCAATTTTCCTTCCTCTGTACTTATTTAAGTCAAAATGATGCCTTGTTTACCCAGACATTCCCATTTGTCTTACCCTTAGACAGGCCATCCTTGAAGTTCCAAATCCCTTTGTCAGCGGAGGGAAGAAATCCACAAACCATCCTGAACAATAGGACACCAAGGGACCACACTGTTGCAGGATCAGCGTGATGCTTCCCTTTTGCAGAAAACTCAAGAGGGTAGTAAGGAACCGTGCCTGAGAACATAAACAGAGAAAAGCACAGCTGAGCACAATAATTCATTTAATAGCTAAGTGGCTATAGGACATGGTTCACCTTCACATCCTTCTTAGATGTGAAGCTCAACTCCTTCACCTTTAACTAAAGATTTTCCACAGAGGGAAAGTGTTGAATTTTTACCTGTGTATCTGTGATACTCCATTGTCTTGACCAGGTCTCCACAGCCAAAGTCAATAAGCTTGACCTCTAAGGTGTCCATCTTGATTAGCAAGTTTTCCCCTTTGATGTCCTGATGCAGGACACCTCGCATGCTGCACTGGCTCACTGCCTCCACAGCTTGGACCATTATGGCTCGGGCCATAATCCATGCAATTTCCATGACTTTTCAGGAATCTTTTTAAGTCAACGCAAGGGTCAGGGTGCTCCATAATGAGGATGTATCTCTCAGGCTCATCAAACTACTCGATTAGCTGTATTATGTTCTTGCAGACAGGTGGCTGGCTCATTATCTGCATCAGAGCCACTTCCTTTTTTTTTTTTTTTTTTTTTTTTTTTAATAATAATAATAAAAAATAAATAAAAGAAACAAAAAAGAAAGAGAAAAAACAAATAAAATAAGTAAATAAACAGACAACTAAATTAAAAAAGTAAATAAATAAATAAAAATAAAAAATAAAAAAAGGGGGAGGGAAAAAAACAATTATACAGGTATAAATACATACACATGTTCACATATCCATACATATGCATATACACATATACACCCACACACCACACACAATTCTACTGTTTGCAGCAATGTGTATATGTGTGTATATGCGTCCACGTGTCATGTGTCATGGAATGTGCTCAATAATGAGGGCAAGAAGCCACAACCATGCCCCCATGGGCCAGAGACAGATAGGGAAGGACCCGGGGGACCCGGACCATCCACAGCCCATTAGGAACTCAGGAGACCTGAGGCCACATGCTCCGACGGCCACCGCGTGCACACCCCAGAGGACGAAGAATGGAGGCCCCAGACGGAGCGCCCACAGACAAAGGGCAAGAGACCAGAGAGCCGGAGGCAATGAGCAGCCCACCCCCCCGGCAGGCCAACATCCCCAGCATGAGCCGAGCATGCGGCCCCCGAGGCCCCAAGCGCCCGAGACCGGCCGACCCCCGGCAGGACCCCCCCCATGCCAAAGAGGCCCAAACCACCCCCAGGATACAACCGCCAAGGGAGCAGGGCAGGGACCACGCCAAGATGTCCAGCCATGCACCCAGGGACCCACAGGACACCCATACCCCGGGGGGGGCGGAGTCGGCAAGCAGCGGGGAGCGGTGGGGAGGGGTAACTCCTGCCCACCACCATGTACCACAGATGTCCAGGCTCAGCAAGTCATAGACCCAGGCCCAGCTGTCCACACACACATGCTCACATGCACCCACACACACCCACACCCACACTCACACACGCCAGTCACCCACTCATGCACACACACGGAACATACATGGACTCACAGTGTCGGTGGGCGGACACCAGCACGGGCCAGCGGCAACCCAGGGAAGCAGCCACCCTGGCCCCGAACGACCGGCCAGTCCACCCACCAGGCAGGGTGCACCAAACCGGTGTGTGAGAGGACCCGTCCACACGCCCCCCCCCCCCCCCCCCATCACCCCCCCCCCCCCCCTCAATATGTGTGTGAAATGAAAAGAATGTGTGTGAGCTACAGTGCAATTAAAATTGGAGGGACAGAGGCAATGTAGTACTGAATAACAGCACACTGCCACGCTGCCCCCCAAGGCCCTCAATGTCTAATGTGTAAATAAAATTGAGGGGCAGGTAGCAGTGAGCAGATAAGTAAGGTCACCTCAGCAGCGCCACCCACAATCCGCTGAGTGACACACCTGCCCCCCAAAGCCCTGTGTGTACTGTAATGTGTCATGAAATGTGTCATTGTAAGGGGGAAAAAAAAAGGGGAGGAGTGGGACATCACGCATCACAGCGAGCAGAGCCAGGTAGGTGGCCCTACTCACTGTAGCATGGGCCCCCCTCCCAAAGAAACCCCCATGTGTAGTGTGATGTTTGACTGAGTGGGAGGAGGGGAAGGGTCAGGATAAGAAAGACCGAGAGGCAGAGAACTACCCCTCGGAGGAAGAGAGCCAGCTGGCGCTAGCTCACTAGGCACCCCGGTTTCCTACACCCGGCCGCGGCGCAGGGAAGGCCGGCCCAGGGCCCGAAGCGGCCAAGCCCCCAGGACACCACCGCGCTCCAGGCCGGTGCCCGCCCACACAGCTGACACAGCACAAAACATACACCCCCACACGCACACAAGAGACAACAATTATCACACATACACATACTCACGATTACAACACACATACTCACGATTACAATACACATACTCACAATGACAATACACATACTCACAATGACAATACAAACACAAACAACACACACCCACACGCACACAAGAGACAACAATTATCGCACATACACATACTCACGACTACAATACACATACTCACAATGACAATACACATACTCACGATTACAATACACATACTCACAATTACAATACACATACTCACAATGACAATACAAACACAAACAACACACCCCCACACGCACACAAGAGACAACAATTATCACACATACACATACTCACGATTACAACACACATACTCACAATTACAATACACATACTCACAATTACAATACAAACACATACAAACACACACACATACATACCAACACAAACACACTCACCTGCAACAAACTTCACACCCACCCATATACACGCAGACACAGTGGTCCTGGGTCCAGAACCAACCGGCCCTATGTGGTTGTCCCCCTACTTGAGTGCCCCACCCCTCCTCCCGGGAGGTATCCAGAATCCCGGAATGCCAGACAGACACCCCGGCGCGCCCCAGACCCCCCACCACCCGGCGGTGCGCCCAGAGGGGCACAGACCCTTCCAGCGCAGGGAGGAGCCCAAACGGGAGACGGGCAACCCCAGGCGCCAAGGCCCTAGACCCCGCACCCCGGCCCCCACAGAGGAGGCCAGCCCCCCGGACAGGGCCAGCACCCACCCCCACGGGCCCCCAGATCCCCACCCCAAGACCGTGAGAGCACACATCCAGGCCCCCCACCATCAACAACAGGGCCCGCACACAGAAACCGCAGAGCGGCAGCCCCCGTCTCCAGTCCAAGAGCCATCAGACACCCAAATGTATAATGTATTCTATGGAGAGTTTTGTATTGTATAAGTTGTAAATTTGGATTTTTAGTCATTTTAAAAGTGTTTAGACATATCTGTGTCCAGAAGTTTTCATCCAGGATGATGGAAAGATCTCTCTCCCATTTTGTAATTGGAAGGGATATTGAATCATTCATTTTTAATAATAACTTGTATATTTTTGATAACAGTTTAGGGGTATAGAGATTTAGAAAGTCTGTTATCCACAAAGGGATTTCTAGATTTAGGTTATTTAAATTAAATCTTGCCTGTATGATGGACCTCAATTGGTGATATTCCAGAAATTTGCTACTGCTAATTTCATATTTTAAAATAAGATCTTCAAATGAAATAAAGGTCCCATCATGAATAACATGTTCTAAATTATTTATTCCTTTTTATTGCCATTCTGAAAAATTCAGTACTGTCTTTTTCCGACATATATCGGGATTGTTCCAAATGGGTGTTAATTTACAAGGGATTAGTAAAGACTTAGCCATCTTTAAGAATTCCCACCAGGCTATCAGGGTGGTGCTTATTGTAAGGCTTTTAAAGCAATTGTAATGTTTAATGCTGGAGCAAATGAGCGGTTTGATTTCATCCACCTTGAAACATACTGTAGTCTATTGGCTAAAAAATAGTGATGAAAATTTGGTAGTTCTAGACCACCGCTGCATTTTAGCTTTTGTAAAGTCTTCAAGCTTATTCTAGATGTTTTACTTTTCCATAAAAATTTAGATATATTTGAGTCTAGCGACTTAAACCAAGCAATAGAAGGTTTATTAGGGATCATTAAGAACAGATAATTTACTTTAGGCAGAATCATCATTTTTATTGTGGCAACTCTCCCCATGAGAGATATAGGTAGAGAGTTCCAACGTGTGAGATCGTCCTCTATTGTTTTTAATAGAGGAATATGGTTCAGTCGTACCAGATCTAACAGCCTGGGAGAAAAATTTATACCTAGATATCTAATGTTGCCCGACTGTAGTGATGTAGTGATGATGTTCTGAAATTTACAATTCAGAGGCAAAACTGTTGATTTACTCCAATTAATGGAGTAATCTGATACAGATGAGGACTTATCTATAAGTGTGATTGTCTTTAGAAGAGCGGTTTGTGAGTTCCCGAGGAAGAGTAATACATCATCAGCGTAAAGGCTTATTTTATGGTCTGTATTTTCTGTTTGGATTCCTTTGATGTTTACATTCTGTCGGATTTTTGCTGCTAGTGGCTCAATGAAGATGATAAACATTGAGGGAGAGAGTGGGCAACCTTGTCTAGTTCCCCTCTGCAGACTGAAGCTTTGTGAGATAAGATCATTTGTCCTAACCCGTGCATTTGGAGAGCTGTATAATGTTTCGATCCAGTTTATAAAGGATGGGCCAAATCCAAATTTATGTAGAACTGCTAACAGAAATTTCCCATTTACCCTGTCAAATGCTTTCTCTGCATCTAAAGAGACTACTATTTTTTCTAATTTGTTAATGGAACAGTAGTCTATTATATTTATTAGTCGGCGTGTGTTATCGGCCGAGTGCCGGCCCTTGATAAAACCTGTTTGGTCTGAATGTATAATATATGGAGTGATTTTATTCTAATCTTCTTGCGAGAACTTTGCAAATAATTTTAAGGTCTACATTAATAAGAAAGATTGGGCGATAGCTAGATGGAAGTGTTGGGTCTTTGCCTGGTTTAAGATATTAGCAGGCTAATGTTGGCCGAGTTCATGTTTGGAGAGATTTTGTGGTTATTCTTGATTTGAGTCACCATCCTGAAAAAAGTAGGTTCTAACACAGGCCAAAATTCTTTATAGAATTCTGCTGGGAAACCGTCTGGGCCTGGGGCTTTATTATTTGGAAGGTGCTGTATTGCTTTATAGAATTCAGATGATGAAAAAGGTGAATCAAGAGACCTGATCCTCATTTAATTTAGGAAGATTTATATCATTAAGAAATTCTTCAATTTCAGCATCAGATGGATTAATCTGTGATGAATATAAGGCTTCATAAAAGTCTTTAAAGGAGTTATTTATTTGTTGTGGGTCATGAGTAATATTACCGACCGAGTCTTTAATAGAGTGAATAGCTGTTTTTTCTTTATTCAGTTTTAACTGATTGGCCAGGAATTTTCCAGATTTATTTCCATGTTCAAAGTTTTCCAGATGCAACCTCTGCAACATAAATTGTGTCTTCTTATCAAGTATTTAATTTAATTCCAATTTAAGTTTCCTCAGGCTGTTAATTATATTTTCTTGTGGTGATGCAGCATAGGCATTTTCTAAAGATTTAATTTTCTGTTCCAATTCTAATATAAGTGTTTTTTCTTTATTTTTCTTATGTTTACTGCCTTTCCTGCTTCCCATAGAACACATGGCGATATTTCCGGCAGATTATTTTGTTCTAAGTATATAGCCCACTCTCGTTTAAAATAATTAATGAAATCTTGTTCTTTAAGTAATGATGTATTAAATCTCCAGTTCCTAGTTGGTGGTGTAACTCGTTTCTGTGTCAGAGACATAGATACAGGTGCGTGATCACTAATAGTGATAGGATGTATCTGAGTGTCTGTGATTTCCGTCATCATGGAGCTACTGACTAAAAAGTAATCCAAGCGGGAGTGGGAGTGATGTACTTGTGAGAAAAAACTATAATTTCTCAGAGTGGGGTGATGTGAGCGCCAAGCATCGCAAAGACCAAAATCCTTCATGTATTGTTTAAGAATGTCTGCAGACTGCCAGTTCCTTTGACTCACTGCTGTGAAAAAAAAAAAAAAAAAGATAGAGAAAAAAGGCGTTTGTGTACACAGATCACCTGATTAGTATAGCCATGGCGTGGTTTCCTGGTCGCGATAGAGCTGTCCGTTTACATAGAGTTTATCCACCGCGATGACAGCTCGTGAACCTTCTTGGATGTGTTTTTTCCGGAGAGGGAACAGGATTTTGCTTCGTTCCAGGATCTCTTTAGGAAACTGATCATTGACGCTGAAGTCCGTTCCTCTCAGCTCCCGTCCGCGGCTCTTCACCAGCTCTTTCTGCTTGAAACGTTCAAATTTGGCTACGATTGGTCTGGGTCTGTGTGCCCCGGGTCGCTTAGCTCCTATACGGTGAACACGATTGAAGTTGATGGTTTTTACAGTGTCCTCCGGGAGCTTCAAGTAGGCCTGCATGAACTCCTTCACTGTCGTCTCCAGGTTTTCTTCCGATTTCACCAGTAGTCCCGAAAACACAAGGTTTTCCCTCATGCTGCGGGCCTGGAGCTCGGTGACGGCTTCCCTGATTTTTTTATTCTCCTCCGAGAGCCGGGTCATTCCATTGGTGAGGGAATTCACCGACTCTCTGAGAGCGGCGTTCTCCACAGCGAGTGCTTCCACCTGCTGCTGGCTGAACTCTACCGACTCCCGAAGAGCCTGAAACTCCTTGTGGAGAATTTCCAAAATGGAGAGGCGAGTGTCGAAACTGGACAGCTTCTAATCAATGGACTCCAAAATATCCACCATTTCGCTGGACTGAGAAGAAACCCCTGGTGGATCTTCTGGGTGACTCCTCTTGGTGGATGGAGCTCCTTTGCTGCCAGACGGAGTCGGCGTGTTGTTTGGTTTCCCCATAACAACTCGTTCGAAACACTCGTCGATATAAGCCTGCAGACTGTCCAGATCTTCTTCACCGTCCTCCAGTGTACTTCAGGTAGTGAGTAGCTTATGTAACCCAGTTGACAAATGCATAATAAAAAGGTACAATAATTAGTGATAAAAAGCATAAATAGTAAAATGGGATAATAAATAGTGATAATCCTAGTGAATCAATTCATGAATGATGGGTTGTTATTGTTAAAAACACGATTTGAATGTATTTGATATAGCAGTACTTTTACTGTGACAGTTACGATCTGGTTCTTTTATTTTGACATGCTGTTTAGCAAGCATTCGGTTTCTGATGGAGCCATTCAGTCTGTTGAGCGGATGAGAGCCAGAGAGTTGGAAACTCCACGTTTTCAGAGCTAGAAACAATTGAAAGAAACTAATTCTAAGTTGTTTACGAAGTTTAAGTTTCCTTTGGAGTACTGAGCGACCAGCTCTGTAAATGCTGTATGTTTGAAGACCAGAAGCTTTGTTTCGTCGAGTATTTCTTTTGTTTGAATCGTCTCGGTAAGGCAACTTGTCTATTTTTCCTTACTGATGTAATGATGAAGTCATATTTTGTTATCATTGCTAAATACTTCGGTGAAACTTGAGAATTGTAATCTGTTTTGTTAATAATTGTTGTAAGGAACCTGAGAGGGTACATTTTGGTTGAAATTAGTAAGTTTAATGCTCAGAGTGAGCTGACTGTATTTCACATGCTGTAATACCGCACCCAGCACGTGCAAGGAGAGAGAGCTGAATGTGTCCTCATGATAATCTCTGTACAGGGTAATGTTGTGTATAATTGCAAGGTTATCGCGATTTCAGTATACAATGTTGTTATTTCATAGTATTCATCCTGTTTACTTGATAATGCTAATTTAACTGAATGGTATGCAATGGTTTTCAGTATAAATGAAGTATATGCAGTTTGCATAGCTTTTCTTTTGAGAAGATTGATATTAATGTTGTACAACTACTTTAAGTTTAAACTGATTGATGATATTTGATAGGAATTGAACTATGGCCTGTATGTGTAGCTTAACTAAGGGTATGGTTACACAGGTCAAGTTTTTGAGCTGGATCTGGATTTCGCTGAGGATTCGTGGACTACATTAGATGGCGAGCCACCCACCCATTCGAATGTGATCCTGTTCTATGTCGTTGCACATGGCATATCTGGTAGGATTGTGGCCTGCTCGTGTCACATCACTGACTATGACTGACTTGACTTATTGACTTGAATTAACACTTTACGAACTGAACCAAGGAATAACGCCTTGAACTGAACTCCTGGAAAGGAACTCTCTAAACTTTTCTCTTTGAGGATTTAAAGGACTATTTCCCAAGTTTTGAAAGACAATTCATTTTTATTTTATTTTAAAGGGTCCGATCTTTTATTTCGGGTAATTGTAAATATTTCAACCTTTCAATTTATTACTAAAAGAAAGAAAAACTTATATCCTTGTGTGGTGTCTTTTAATTGCACTGTCTTTTCCACTCTCTCCTCAGAACCTAGTGTCTCTTATTCTTTAACCTATTGAACCTGGCCTACCATCGACGTGTACATACCCAGTAGTGGGTTACACTTATTAATATAAATTTTACCCAGGGTGCTTAAAGCCTGTGCCACCCAACTTTGTGGAGTACTTCAACATGTCTTCAACTTGAGCCTGAGTCTCCAGAGGGTCCCCATGATGTGGAAGACATCTTGCATTGTTCCTGTCCCAAAGATGCCACGACCCAGTGACGCCAAGGACTACAGGCCAGTGGCACTGACGTCTCATGTCATGAAGACCATGGAGAGGCTCGTCTTGGATCAGCTCCGACCCATAGTCCAGCCTTTTCTAGATCCCCTCCAGTTTGCCTATCAGCCCCGCCTGGGAGTTGAAGATGCCATCATCTACCTGCTCAACCAAGTTTATGCTCACCTGGATAAGCCAGCCAGCTCTGTGAGGGTCATGTTTTTTGACTTCTCCAGTGCATTTAACACCGTCTGGTCCGCTCTTCTGGGTGATAAGCTCACAGTGATGCAGGTAGATGCCACCCTTGTGTGCTGGATTGTTGACTACCTGACTGGCAGACCACAGTATGTACGCCTGCAGCACTGTGTGTCGGACAGAGTGGTCAGCAACACTGGAGTCCCACAAGGTACTGTCCTCTCTCCCTTCCTCTTCACCCTCTACACCACGGACATCAGCTACTGCACAGAGACTTGCCACCTTCAGAAGATTTCTGATGCCTCTGCAATACTTGGATGTATCAGCAGGGGTGAAGAGGATGAGTACAGGGCAACGGTGAAGGACTTTGTCGCATGGTGCGAGCGGAACCACCTGCAGCTCATTGTGAAAAAGATAAAGGAACTGGTGGTGGACCTGAGGAGGGACAAGGCATCGGTGACCCCTGTGTCCATCAGCGGGGTCAGTGTGAACACTGTGGATGATTACAAATATCTGGGTGTGTATATTGACAATAAACTGGACTGGGCTAAGAACACTGACGCCCTCTACAGGAAGGGCCAAAGTCGTCTCTATTTTCTGAGGCACCTGAGGTCCTTTAACGTCTGCCGGACTATGCTCAGGATCTTCTATGAGTCTGTGATGGCGAGTGCTATCCTCTATGCTGTTGCATGCTGGGGAAGCAGGCTGAGGGTGGCAGATGCCAACAGACTCAGCAAACTGATCCGCAAGGCCGGTTATGTTGGTGTGGAGCTGGACTCGCTGACGGCCGTGTCGGAGAGGAGGACGCTGTCTAAGCCGAAGGCCATTATGAACAATGGCTCCCACCCACTCTACGACACAGTGATGAGACACAGGAGCTCATTCAGTGCAAGACTCACTCTACCAAAATGCACCACAGAGCACCACAGGAAGTCATTCTTACCTGTGGCCATCAAACTCTATAACTCCTCCCTCAGTGTGTGATTCACAAAACTCAATACGAAACTGTTCATATGTGCAATAATAACAATTGTGTGTGCAATAACTCAGAGGGACACTAACTTAATTTAAATAATTTAAATAATTGTAACTGCTTTATACCTGATGTTTCATATTACTATCACAATCACCGCCACCTTACTATATTCTTAAGTACTTAAATCTGGTGTACATACTGTAAATTCTCTATATTGTCTTAAATTATTAGTAAAGTGTTTATTTTTACATGAATGGCTGGAACTGTAACCACTGCAATTTCCCCCTGGGATCAATAATGAATCTACATCTGAATCTGAAAACCAAAACACAACAGAACACATGGAAAAGACTGGCTGGGGCCAATTGTGACAGTAAACTATTACTCATCAAAATACTGTTTCATTCTACATGTAGGCTAATTTAAAATGACCTCTAAAACAGCAAAATGAACAACTCAAATTCAGGAACTCCACATTTGCTGCATTTATTATTGATAATTTTATGGAATAATTTAATTATTTCATTATTTTGCAGAGGACAGAAAATCTCACACACAAAGGTACAAAACTGTGGGAACATCTCACTGATCATAAATCTGGAGACTGTGAGTAACATGTTTGTGCACTTTCCCAGCCACATTTAGTGTCAGAGGCCTGAGAACAGAGAGGAGTTAGAGACGCGTCTGTGGTCTGATTTCTATTCTAATAAAACAGCAGTAATGACAACATCAACCAAATAAGAACTGAAACCTGATGATGTTTTTATGTTACACTCATTGCATCTTTTATGTAAAGCTACAAAGTCATATCTCTTACTATATAATCATTTTTTAAATATATATTTATAACCATACTGATATTCCATACTGACTTCCTGGCTCTTGTCATGTCTTTCCTTATAATCTAAGCACAGCCATAAAGCAGGACCTCACTGTTTTGGTGTCTTTGCCCCAGAGAAGCGGACTGAACTTTCCCCTGGACTCTGCATTGCAGTCAGTTCTCACGCTCAGTTCTTTCCTCTGTGGTCTGAGGACTCGTATCTTCAGGTGCTACCTATTTTAACACCTTTCTGATCTCATTGACACTTTTTTCATAGATGTGCCAGTTAACCACTAATACCCTCCCACCCCATCCCGCTAAAAATGACAGACATTGGTTTGAACTTTACTCTGGTAACAATAGTCTTTTTCTTCTTTGACCCAGAGAACACAGCGTTCATTATTTCCATGAATAATCTAGAGGTCTGACTTGTCAGACCACAAAACACGTTTCCACTGTGCATCAGTCCATTTAAGATGAGCTTGAGACTTTTGTTGAGAAATGACTTCCACTGTGCTTAGTATAGTCTAAACTAGCATTTCTGGATGCAGCGACAGATGGTACTTATCACTGTTCCTAGTTCCTAGTCTTAAGTTGAACTGTTTTCATTCAAAAACATTTCAAAGTAGATTTAAAAATCACCGCCTTCTGTTTTTATTTGTATTTTTATATTTTATGGCCCAAATCCAGCAGAGTCGATATCAGACCCTCCAAGAAGGCCCGTTACGAGGCCCTGGTAAAGGAGCAGGAAGAAGGAAGGACTGGAAAGTGGTATGGAGACTGCTGCACTGCACCCAAACTCCAGTTGTGGCCACCATCGCCAGCCTTTGTGCAGCTGTTCGAGCGAGTGGCCGAGGACCATCAGTAGGATAAGGAGGATTGGGCAGTCTGATTACTCCTTCCAGGGAGCTTCCAGGGCGGATGCAACTGGATTACACAGAGTTAAAGAAAGCCATTTTTCAGCAAGTCGGCCGAACCTCGGAGCAGCACTGCCAGCATTTCCAGACATTGACACTTCAGGAGTTTGACCGACCCTTCATATTTGTGCAGCAGCTCTGGTTCTCCTGTAGGAGATGGCTTTTAGCTGAGGAATGGGACTCGGAGGAACTTATAGATCTAGTAATTCTGGAACAATTCATAGCCCAGTTACCAGAAGGGAATGCACCTTTGGTTCTTTAATTTTGGGGACAAATTGGCCAAAGTTTCAGGGGTTAGTAAAGGAACTGACAAAGAAGAATCCCGTACAGAGGAACGGGGTGGGAACTATGCAGCTTCGCAGAGAGATGAGCTACCAGGGTCATCACACACTTCTCCAGACTCAGCTTTATTGGGTGGTGGGGAATTGGATAGAGATGCCAATCCCAAAAGGGGTCCTTTCCTCCAGAGCTCCTGCCTAGGGATTCCACTAGGAGATTTTCCCCAGGAACACTCACGTACCCCCACCTCTTGAGCACATCAGTGAAGTGCTCAGGTGTTCTTCTTTTCAGCTTTAGCCTGTGGTTCTCAATCCTGACCCTGGAGTTCTCCTGTTCTGCATGTTTTAGTGTTTTACTTTCTCCAACACACCGGATCCAAGGTGTAATCAGGGAGCAGGGCTGGAAACAACTGGCCTGAGGGATGAATTTACAGCTTACTCTCTCTCGTGCTCTCATTCGCACATGCGCAGTCTCTCACTCGCTCTCTCACTCGCTTTCTCACTCACTCTCTCTCGTGTTTTGTCTGTGAGTAAAGAGGAAGTGTTGAGGTCATTGTTCAGTCATTACTGGGGCAGCATGGAGCTCAGTCTGCTCTCTCTGATGCTCTGTGAGTAGATTCTCTTTATATTCCTGTTGCTTTTTGTATTTAAGTTTGTATTGTTGTTGTGCTGTGTTTGCACTGTAATTCTTATGTACAGGACAACAGCACATTAATCTGAACAAACAAACAGAAAGATTTAGTAAGACCACATCTAGGAGAACAGACATAAATTAGTTTTAATTCATTAAAAATATTACAACAAAAGCTACAAGTTCACTGAATTTAAAACATCTACAGCTGTCTTCTGTTTTTCACAGTGTAATTTACATTCTGGGTAAAAAGAATAAGACACTCATTCCAGTTAAAATACGTCCATGCATTAAAAAAGCTGCCCGTGGCTCTTTTCACACAAGTAAAGTTGTTTTCTGAGCTACTAGTGCAGGACAGAAAATCATTGTAGCTCAGAATTTACATACAAGCGTGTCACTGTAACCCATTCATTCTTGAAGATAGTGGTAGTTTTAACATTAATAATTATTAGTAATTATTATATATCAACATTATTAATACTCCTCCAGTAAGGCTTTACATACCAGACCACGGGAACAAGGTACCAAGTTACAAGTAACAAGAAAATCTCAAGTCTTGACACTCAAGTTCCGAGTCAAGTCCCAAATCAAGACAGTTGAGTCTCAAGTCTGTAAGGGGGAGCGAGGAGGCGGACGCACACGCTGAGATAAGCGAGATTTATTATGGGCAAATCCAGGGTCGTGGTCAGAACAGTCCAGGTTCATGTAGCTGATACGGACAGATTGGGGGACAGACATGACAAAAACCAGAATGAACACATCAAACAAAGACCAATACATTCATATGAAAGACTGGCCAACACAAGGGGCAAACACAGGGCTTAAATACACGGTACAATGAGGGACAGGTGAAAAAAATCAGGGGCGGAGTTACAAAACCAAAACACAAACACATGGACAGGACTGGGAGGGGCCAACCGTGACAAAATCAAGTGCCAAGTCAATACAGGAATGTCTCAAGTCAAGTTCCAGGTCAATAATAATGTTCAAGTCCTAAACAAGTCAGTTTATATTCTTCAGCGAATTTAAGGCCTTTTCAACACTAAACACCAGAATAATGGTAGCAGTAATGTAGCATGTTTTTCTTTTTTATTAACTTTTTTCAACCTTCCAAATAAATTTCAAAATCCATGGTACTCTGAGAAACCTGACAGGCATAATGGTATACACAAAGAGTAGTGCAGCCAGGGGCATCACTAGAGGATCATTTATAGAGGGGGCTAAGTCTGTACTAGGATGGTCTGGGGCATGGACCCTAAAGAGATTTTTTTAAAGACCCCAAAATGTTTATAATGCACTTTTTCATTAGCAACAGCCAGAAAACATGAAGTATATCACCTGGTATAGCAAAATAAATGGTTATTTGGTCAAAGTGACACACAGTAGATCTGTCTCTATAGTTTCTATTAAGCACAGAGCTGCTATAACAAACACTGTGTTCATCCACTTACAACAGGCACAGATCAGGCAAGGGTACTGAAGTTCAGGCAATGTCTCTCCTTTCTCTCAGATAAACTGCAGACAAAGATAAACAAAAAAATCAAGAAAATATATTATTATATATATAAAATATATAATATAATATATAATTGTGAATTTCCCCGCTGTGGGACTAGTTGTGAATTTCCCCGCTGTGGGACTAATAAAGGATTATCTTATCTTATCTTATCTTATCTTATCTTATATATAACATATTATTAAAACACAGACTATAGATCAGTTCAGTGTCAGTTGGTGCAATCAGAAAGAGTGTAATTTGCCTCTGTAGGCATGTTTAATAAGCTGGATGAAACTGTATGGTAGCAGTGACAAATATCATAATAATGGTCAATCAATTTAAATTGTTATTATTATTATTTTTTGTAAAACTCTTACTGGCCTTCAACAGAACTGCTACGTTTATTTATCTTTTCACTCAAATCTGAATCAGCTTCTTGGTTGAATTTCCACCTTAAATCCTACAGCAGTTTCATTCTGACACCTCACAGCGGAAAATTCAAGCAAGACTTCTGCCTCGTATATTGACAATATATCGCATCTCCGTTTTTGATGTTTTTCAGTTTTTTACATAATTTTAAAAATTCAAGTTACCTTTTACATTGTGTGCAAATTTAATGATGAATGGAACGAAGGAAACGGTCCAAAATGACTTCAAAATAGTCTGGTTCCATTGACTTACATTAAAAGTAAAGGAGGGTTTTTTCCTTCTCCTGTAAAGTTTCCATTTTGGAGATATGAGGTTTTCATCTGACAACAGTGATACATCAGATTCTGGTGTCATTCTTTCCAAATACTGAAGAGAAATCTACAGACAAAGAGTATAAAGAGCTCTCAGTAACATCACGTCTATCCCTCTTCAAGCTCTCACACTCACTCTAAGTGACGTTAAACTAGCTGGCTTGTTAGCTAGTTAGCGAATGTTAGTGTTAGCCTAGCCTTTTTTCTTTACCTCACTTAAACTCACAGTTAACTCAAGTTATCTGGCTAGAGTTAAGCAACCAAGTAAAAACACAGATATCCAGCTTTACTGACCATAATCTGCCACAAATCCACACTGTTGGTGGATGAATTCACTGTTTTAGGCCGTTTCACTCTGTATTTTATAGATTTTGAATAAGCTCTAATTTTTTTTCAGTGAGATTTTACTGAAATCCTGTCTTCAGCTCGGCTAACGATTACTTCGCAGTGCATGAACAGAGACCTGCCCTCCAGGTTTGATTTGGGCTTATAATGTATGAGCTTTGATGTGATTGGCTTATAATGTATGAGCTTTGATGTGATTGGCTGAATGTTACATTAGTCAATCACTGGTAGTACAACAGGTCCCCAGGTCGTGCCCTGCTTTTACAGAATATTGTGAATGAGAATAAATTAGGCAATTTAGACAGTAAGACAGTTGATTTGATATTAAGGGGGGGAGGAGTAAGTATCTTTGGTTGGGGAGTAAAATTGGCCTAGCAAGTACTGGGAAAAAGATTTTCAATGTACTACTCAACTAAATAAGAAGTCAGATTTGAATGCAATCATTTTTAATCATTTTTGGGAACATTGGGTGCAGAGAATTAAAGTATTGAACACGTATTTTCAGAAGAGGGAAGAACACAGGGTGACATACAAGAGTGGAGGGAGGTGCACACAGGTGGATTATATCCTTAGCAGGAGATGCCACCTAAAGGAGATTGGGGATTGTAAAGTGGTGCCAGGGGAAAGTGTAGCATAGGGTGGTTGTCTGTAGAATGAGATTAGAAACAAAGAAGAGGAAGAGAGTGAAGACAGAGCCAAAGATTAGATGGTGGAATCTGAAGGAGGAAAATGGTTGCAGGCAGTTCAGGGAAAAAAAGTAGTTGTATGAGAGGCTGGACAGTAAAGGAGTAAAGGACTTGTATCGTTTGGCTAAACAGAGAGATAGAGCTGGAAAGGATGTACAGCAGGTTAGGCTGATAAAGGATAGAGAGGGAAATGTACTAGTGAGTTAACAGAGAGTGTTGAGTAGATGGAAGGAGTACTTTGAAGAACTAATGAATGAGGAAAGCGAGAGAGAGAGGAGGACAACGGGGGGAGAGATAGTGGATCAGGAAGTGAAGAGAATTAGTAAGGTGGAAGTGAGGGCAGCTTTAAAAAGGATGAAGAATGGAAAGGCAGTTGGTCCAGATGACATACCTGTGGAGGTATGGAGATGTTTAGGAGAGAAGGCAGTGGACTTTTTAACCAGGTTGTTTAACAAAATCCTGGAGAGTGAGAGGATGCCTGATGAGTGGAGAAGCAGTGTACTGGTCCCCATTTTTAAGAACAAGGGTGATGTGCAGAGCTGCAGTAACTACAGAGGTATAAAGTTGATGAGCCACACCATGAAGGTATGGGAAAGAGTTGTTGAAGCAAGGCTAAGGCGAGAGGTTCAGCTCAGTGAGCAGCAGTTTGGTTTCATGCCCAGAAAGAGCACCACAGATGCCATTTTTGCGTTGAGAGTGTTGGTAGAGAAGTACAGAGAAGGTCAGAAGGAGCTACATTGTGTCTTTGTGGATCTAGAGAAGGCATATGATAGGGTGCCAAGAGAGGAACTGTGGTACTGTATGAGGAAGTCAGGTGTAGCTGAAAAGGGTGTGTTAGGGTGGTGCAGGACATGTATGAGGATAGTGAGACAGTGGTGAGGTGTGCAGTTGGAGTGACAAATGGTTTCAAGGTCAAGGTAGGGTTACATCTGGGATCAGCTTTGAGCCCCTTCTTGTTTGCAATGGTGATGGACAGGTTGACAGATGAGGTCAGGCAGGAGGCTCCATGGACCATGATGTTTGCAGATGACATTGTAATCTGTGGTGAGAGTAGAGAGCAGGTGCAAGAGAATCTGGAGAGGTGGAGGTTTGCACTGGAGAGGAGAGGAATGAAGGTCAGTAGAGATAAGATGGAATACATGTGTGTGAATGAGAGGGAGGCAGGTGGAAAGGTAAAGATGCAAGGAGTAGAGGTCGTAAAGGTGGATGACTTCAAATATCTTGGGTCAACCATCCAGAGCAATGGACAGTGTAGAAAAGAGGTGAAGAAGAGGGTGCAGGCAGGATGGAGTGGGTGGAGACGGATGTCAGGGCTGATGTGTGACAGAAGGATAGCAGCAAGAGTGAAAGGGAAGGTTTACAAGACAGTAGTGCGTCCTGCTCTGATGTATGGTTTGGAGACTGTGGCTCTGTCTAAAAGACAGGAGGCTGAGCTGGAGGTGGCGGAGATGAAGATGCTGAGATTTTCGTTGGGAGTGACAAGGCTGGACAAGATTAGAAATGAGCAGATCAGAGGGACAGTGAAGGTGGAGCAGTTTGGAGATAAAGCCAGAGAGGCCAGGTTGAGATGGTTTGGACATGTGTTGAGGAGGAATATTGGATATATTGGGCAAAGAATGTTGGAGATGGAGCTGATAGGTAGAAGGAGAAGAGGTAGACCTCAGAGAAGGTTTATGGATGTAGTGAAGGTGGACATGGAGATGGTTGGTGTGAAAGTAGA